>NC_048423.1:9952070-10008324 GCF_013103735.1 Etheostoma cragini | reverse complement strand
ACACAGTAATTCTAAACACTACACATGACAGACATAAAAAACATTCTCACCTCATCCGTAGTCACCTTAAAGGACTGCAACGTCCTAAAACAGTATACCCATGGACTTTTCATCAATGAGTCAACATGATCGGACTCAAACATTCCTCCCTACATACTGATGGTCTAAAAGTAAACTTCTCTGTGATAGTGGCTCCATTAGGGAAATCACATTACTGTAGAGTGTAAAAGCATATACATAGAGCAAATGAAAATTCACATTCATCATCCTAAAGTCAGACAGGAGATGGAGTACAGGGGATGGGGTTGCCCCTGTGGATCACAGACCCATTATCCAACTCAAACAAATCCAGTGGCTGTAAATGCTCTTTTAATCCCAAAGGCACTAAATTAGACAGACAGGTATATTTTGACAAGGTATGAGAGCTTTTTCATTTACTTGTTACATTCATGGAGTATATTTTTAGGGCTCTATTTTAGTTAACATAAAAAGATCAGTATGGGGAATGCAGGGCAGTTCAAGAAAAGAGTGTTGATTTAAATTTTAGTATATACATCCAAATCAACCCATAGTCTTTAATAAAAAAAATAAAACTAAAGGTCAGTCATAAAACTTCCTTTAGGAAAAGTACAACATAACCCACTGTGAAGTTTTAACTGCATTTTAAAGTATAAGCCGTAAAAGTAAAACACAAGCTCGGAGATGATTCAGAATTTTAATATTTCTTTCACCTGCAAAATGCAGAACGACAAATGCAGGGAGACTTAAAAATAATTTAAACATATTTTTGGACTTCATGTTTTATTGCATTACCATGGTTGGCCACTGGAACAATTTGAAACTTAAACTACCTAATTTTCTTTTCATAATGTGTTCCGTAGTGTACCTCACACAACAGAATGATAATGGATATTAGCTTCTTAATGTCTTATTCAATAATATTTTCTTATTAAAAATGCCAAAAGTTTCTGTTCACGTACAGCACTGTGGCACTTGGTATCGATGGCAAAAGTGTCACACAACCCACATTAATGAAAGCGGGACAGTGTGTGTATTCCACTTGAAAGCCTGTGATCATGGAACTAGGGTTACAAATGTGTAACTCGTTCCTGAAAGTGCTGATGACTTTCCTGTTTCAGTTTCTCTCTCGCTCTCTCTTTCACTCTCTCACTCGCTTGCTCTCATTCATCTTAAAATGGATTGCTCTGTCACCTGGACTAACACTTTACTGAGAGCAGCCATCAATACTTTTTGTCAAAAACTGCAGGCTGTGCCAGACATGTCATCAATCACCATTTACATAAAACAAAGAGCTTTCTATGACTGCCAGTCATGACTATGACTGCTCTGACTTTGCGGAAGATAAAAGGAGCTGTTTCATAGGTCCATAGAGACACTGACTGCACTACAGACCTACATGTGTTGTCAATCTCAAATCAATTGCTATTGGTTTGCAAATAGCAAGCAATAAATCAACGATCCAGAGCTATTGGATCTTATCCATAAGACTCGAGGTGAGCGTACAGCTTTAAAGAGCAGCTCTAAATGAATAGACTGGATAATGTATAAATGGATCAAAATAGCATAACTGGGAAAATTACTGTTATGTTACAAATTCTCCAATGAGAGAACCTCAAATGTATAACAATCAGACTAAGGCCTATGACAAAATGCAACTGTAACATTTGATGGCTTCTCTAGCATCTGTGTCATGTCAACGTCCACCTTTGTTTGGACGAGTTCATGAGTCAAGAGATATGAACTGCACAACCGCCCTTCCATCACCAGTAGACAAAAATAAGCCAGCATTGAAATGAAACACATGCCGGCCTCAGAAGCCTGGCTCATACACTCACAGCTTCTGACACCCAGAAGAAAGCAAGATTTCATATCATTTATTTAACAGAAGAAATATGCTAATCTTCGTTATAATTGTTCCCACTCCAATCCATATTCTTCCAGACAAATACAGTAAGCAGACCAAAAATTCGGAGATAATCTATTTAGCCGATATGGTTTGTTATTTTGGAAATAATGCATTACATAAGCACTAAAAACTGATTCGCTAGAAACTAACAAGATTTCTTCTGTTTTCTTCTCACCTATGGTTTAGCAAAGGCTAAGCCATGTGAGTGTGCATGCATACATACACGCGCACACACACAAAGAATTCAATTTGGAAACCATCATTGGAGCGCAGAGGAGAACTGGAAAGTCATATTGCTATAATGCTTAGATTATCAATCATTCTGACATTTTATTGGCTTTATCACTGTACATACCATTAAAATGATGTCTGGCCCAGATTGTCAGGGGGCAAACATTAAACAGGCCAGGATTAAAATGCAGATCCCAAACACCTTCCCCTCTGCTGCTGAAATTGCACAGTACTAGGCAGATGACTTTGGATGTGCTGTCAGCGGAGACATCACATCAACACGGAGCTGGGCTGATGAGTAGATAGATAGTGTCACACTCAGGAAATGCAGAGGCTTCCCTCTATTTATCACATGCTGTACTCAGTCAATGCACTAAAAGAGTGATAACAAATGAGTAGAAGAAACATCTATTAATCTCCCCTTGCAGTCCTAATCAGACATCATTGGCAAACTCCTTTGCACTAGACTAACATGCAGCTTGCCTACTGCTCATGAAGGAACATATTAATACCAACACTGTGGCACACTTGCACGTGCTATTAAAAGTAATTTTGGTGACTCTGAAGCAGTGAGGAAAGCAATATTTCAAAAGATCTTGACAGTTTAAGGTTGTTAATGGGCATTTAAATGCTAGTGCAGCTGCCAAGCTGGCAAAGAAAGTAATAAAGCATAAGAAATGTCTCCTCTCTCTCAAAGCCTTTAATCACAGCCACGTAAAGCAAATATACCACTGTGCCCCTGTGTACTGCAAAACGGGAGAAGTTCTCCCAAAATTATTATTTAACTACCTCCTGAGTTTGTGTAGTTAAAAAACAAGTTTCTTTTTAGTTTTTCCCAAAAATCTAAGCTTTTTATTTGGGGTGAACAAAAGTAAAATTGAAAAGGCTATTATTTTGAGTAATCCATTACATCTGTCACAGTTTAGGAAATTGTTATTTCTGACTGATGAGCATTGGCCAGAAATAATCTGTGGAAATCTATAAAGACATGATACTGTGACTGGAAAATCTAGAACAGCTATAATGATTGTTTGACTTTGTCTACTGCATCAGTCATATGACAAGAAGAAATTGGCATCATTCTTAGTGTCACAAGAGAGTTTTTACTGCATGTAGTTGTAGCAACAGAGGAATTAGCTGCAGAACTCAGAACTCTGTTCAATTTCAAGATTTCCTATGTACTCATATGTATAGTTATAGAGCTTCTTGATACATACAGAGGTCCAGCTGATGTTGCATTGACTAATAACAATTCCTAACCCAATAATCTTCACTGCATTCCCATTCATTTTTCCAGGACACATGCGCTATATCACTTTTTTCCCGAACACAGCCACAGAGGCCCTTATAGATGTGTACAATGTGAATATGATAAATAATTTCAAGCATTTCAAAATCAATTTGTTACGCAGTGCCTGCATTTCTGGGTTGGATGGCACTGCTACTTCTATGTGAAAATACTTCTAGTCGCTATATGATAACATCCATTGTTAAAATGTAAAAGGAAGCATTTTAGTATATCTAATGGCTGAGTAATAGACAGAATCAGAATTTTAAATTCTCCTAACTATAAATGTCTCCTTGTGCTCTTGATAAGAAGGGGAAGTTGGTCTCATGACTAGAGAAGATTTTTCTATCGATGTCACTTCCTCATTAATGAAGTCACTTTCCACAGAGGTTTTCCAAGTCAAACTCACATCAAACTATATTCAGTGTTTCTTTCAGGTGTTGTAACACTTTAATCACTCGCTGACTAAGTTAAATCCCCAAAAGTCCTGAATGGACTCTTATCCACAATATCATATTTGATCAATTTGGCTTTAAACAAAATTGGTGTTGTTGATTTTCTTAGGCCAATTTTTGGTATCAAGGAATCTTCAGGGAGACCGGATGGTGCAGTGATAGATCTTTATTCATTCCAAAGACCCTGAGCCATCTTCTACAGAAAATTGACTGACCTTCCTTCAGAGATAAAACAAAAGTCATACATGGGCAACAAATGTTGAGATAGTTGCGGCATATAGTTTTGATCAAGTGCTAGCCTCCATAATGAACTGTCACAGCGTAAACGCAGATGACTGACTGCCTGCCTGTGTGAAATGTACAGACGAACAGACATGAGTCCTCGTGTACAGGGACTTTGAAGCCTGTCACAAAAGACTTGAGACTGCGCGGTTCCTCTCATTAATCTCCCAATAGAGGAAATGAATAGACTGACTGGGCTTAACATTTTTTTGTTCTGCCATAAAGAGAAACACAGAAGTGCTCGGAATGAGACTCCACACATTATGAAAGCTATTATCTCCAGCTGCCAGTCTCTGTGAGAGAGAGAAAGCTGGTAATCCAAAACTAATAGGCAGAATGAGAGGTGTAAAAAAGTAGGGGACTGGGTCAGATCATCTGTCTCTTTTTTTTTTTCCTCCAATTACTGACAGACAGTTGAGAACATGAAATAAGACTGAGAAATGAAGAAATATTCATATTTTTCTCTGCCTGGTATTAAACCCTGACAAAGTAAAAGAAAATTGATGGTGGTTTCAATTTTGACAGTGCATTGAATCTGACAAGATATTAAACTGATCTCAAAACACAGACTGTCTGTATCATTGCCAAGACAAAATAGGATGTTCTCATCTTGGGTCATAAAAAAGATTTATTACTAAAAAGATACAAATTGACATTTTCAAAATGACTGTTCCAATCCCTTTCTTACATCAAATTATCAGGCTAACAGTGAAGACTGATAGTTACAGCGGGACTCAACTGGCAACGATCCTCAAACATCAAACCACTGAAAATAGCAAGCATGACATCAATCAAACGACTTGATCTACAGTCAATCATTGCAAACAAAATCCCTTCAAATGCACAATGACTGCAGGACTCTCATCTACCAAACACATCCATCATCAGGGTTTGCCAGATGGTCATCGATGTTTGAAATATAACAGACATCTAGAAAATCTAGAAGATGATTAACAACATATATGACCACTGCACCATATACAGTAGAAACATACAGCATCTTGCAGTGTTAATATGCTTTGGAAAATATACAACACTGAGTTACAGGGTATTTTTATTAGGGCACATTATTATCATTATTTTGATGAGCCCCCCCCCAAAAAAAGGAAATCAAGGTTTGTATCCAACCCTGGGTCAAAAATCGTGAACCAAAGCAAAGTTTGGTGTATTGTTACAGCCCTACAAATATTACAATTCTAAGCTTTCTTTACACACCTGTTTAATATACATTTATATAACTAACATTTGTGACAGCACGAGTTCTCTCTAAGATCTCATCTATTTTCAGTTCAAATAATGCACATAATGCACAAATAATGCACATCCCACACTTTCATCACTGACACCCCATGAGAAATTTGGTCATGCAAGCCTTTTTTTTGCTTGCAGATATTCTTTTCAATTCTGGGTACCTCGAGCATCCTCCACTGGCTCTACTACTTCAAAAACACACCTCATGAAAAAATCAGGAGGCCTGTCTGACATGTGTCCCTGTGCCCTGATGGCATGCCAACACCAAAGACCAGCATTGATTTTCTGTAACGCGGGGTCGGATTAGCCCTCTACAGGGATTAGCTGCATGTGCGAGGCCTCGGGGTTCGCTATAAAACTAATAATTAATTTAAACAGCCGGGCCCATGGAAGGATACACTCAATGCACGTTTTTCCAACATGAGGGGTGAGTATGAGTGACGGACTGTCTGGCACAGTGTGAAAGGCACAGCTGTGTGTATTTATAGGCTGGACTTGGTTTTGATGATTACCGTCTTAGTTGCACCTCTTGCGCCACTACACTTTACTTATAGTTTACTCTACAGATAAACATGTTATGTTAATTAGAAGTATAAAAACATTAGGCTTGGTCTAATAACTTAAACTGTCACATGGCCTCATCAGTAGCCAATTAAGATTGACAGGGAGGTGTTTAGCTGAAAAACTCAAGCTGACAAGAACACAAGCTCTTATGCTCACCATTCCGAAACCACAACAAAAAGGTGATTGTCTAATTAACAGTCAGCTAATAAATATTTTCTTAATAGAATATATAAAGTCACAATATGTGAAGAAAAGCGTATAATAGGAGTTACATTTGTACTAAAAATAAAAAGTGTTGGATAAGGATTCATCCTAATGACTAGGCTTCACATAACGTATCAAACAAGGCTTATTTCTACAAATTAAGCAATTCCTCTTTGAAAAAGGAAGAAATAACTGTATTATTCGTCACATAAAATCGTACACGACAGTGTGGTGAAATTCACTCTCTGCATTTAACCCCTCCTAAGCATTAGAAGCAGTGGACAGCCAGAAACAGTGCAACGAGAGCAACTCAGGGTTTGGTGTCTTGCTCAAAAACACTTTGACATGTAGCCGGAGGAGCCGGGGATTTAACCACCAATCTTGTGGTTGATGGCCAAACCACTCTACCTCTGAGGCACAGCCACCCAATGGGCCAATCACATAACTGCAGCACAGACTCATGGCAATGGTCGTGGTTGTTTACAGTTAGATTGTTTCCAAATGTCTAAGAATGAATGTGGTAATATTTATTGACATTAATGTCTTAACTCGCAATTAATCGTACATTTTTATCTATTCTAAATGTCCCTTGATTTCTTTTTGTCCCATTATTTTTATCTCATTTTAGTGTTCTTTTCAACATGGAAAAGAATTGCTTTGTGCAAATGTTTTTTTTTATTGAAAACAAAATTGGCATGTAGCCTACTTTAGTGTTCAATTTCATACGTAACATTCTTGGAGCAGTCATTCACACTTGGAGCAAATAATCTTTCACACGGTGTATCACTGTCCATCAATAAACGGGGGAAAAAATAACTTGACAAGGCGCGGGGGGGAAATTGGCATCAGCTGTGTGCTTGACCATCAAGTGGTATATTTTAGACTGGACGTGCTGTGATGATAGCTCAGTTCACAGCAACCAAACACACAGATCACTTTGGTCTAGCTAACGGAACAATTTGGCAACATTTAAAAAGTAAATTTTCCTTCCACTTATTGGCATCCATTTTGTCGTCTCGCGCTTGCCATCCTCTCAAAAAGTAACGTTACTACTCTTTGCATGCCGTTAAAGCATGCCGTTAAAATAGGTTTGTGTTAACGCCGTTAATGATGCATTTAATTGACAGCACTAGTATATACTGTGTATACAGTATATAGCTATATACACACACACACACACACACACACACACACACACATTTAATACTACCCAAAACATCAAGCCTAAAACTGTATGGAATGAATGTCTGAGAATGGATGTGTTATACTTGAAGTGAAACAAAAACAACAAAAACCATCACAAAGTGAAGGATCTCACTGTTATCATCCCCCTTCCTTTAACCTAGCTGCCAATAAGGGTTGCCATAGTCAGAGAAGGTGAAGGGATTTCTCCTTCTCTTCAAAAGACTTTGATCTGACTGACACACAAACGGCCCTCAGATCACAAGTCTACAGACCCTGTTGGGCCTCTCTGGCTGGTCTGCTTGTACATGTACACTTCGTCCCTATGAGGATTCCCTGCCCTCCTCCCATTTCCCTTCGTCTTTCCCTTTATCCCATCCTTCTTCCTCCTCCTCCTCTGCCTCCTCCTTCTCCTCCTCTTCCTCCACTGTTTGGTGTTATAAAACATCTGAGTACAGACATGTTCTGAGCTTTGGAGGACCCAGGGGCCAGAGATCCAGACAGAGGGAGAAAATAAAGAAACTCTACATTGCCCACGGTGCAAAAGCTATCTCACCATTATCACTGGGGAGAAACTCTTAAACATCACCAAATGTCTGGACAGACAGAGGAGATCAGAAGACTGTTTGGTCTTTTGTTCACATAATCATACTGTCAGCTAATGGTGCAGTCAGCAGCACAGTGGAATCACTATGATTTGAGTAAATGCATTTATCCTAATGGATAGATAGTGTTTTATGCAGGAAAACAGAAAAAGAATAGTGTACTACACAGCCTGCTGGCCCCAAAATGGAAGGGTTGTTCCTTGTAGTTTTCCAGCAGACGTGTCAACGGCATGGACATGAAACATGCCATCACTGTTTCTTATCTCAATATGTCCCTGGGTGGAAAAGTGAGGCAACAGCTTACTGATGTCTTGCAGCCTGCCTGACCATTAAAACATATTTCCATGCTGATGGTTGTCAGATGCAGACTCAAAAAAAACATAGCTCACCCTTCATTTCTAAGCTCATTGCCAACTACAGTTTTCTAAAAGTATTCTCGAAGCTCAAAATGTAGACTATTAACAAGTTAAAATAATAGAGAAAAGAAGGGAACAAGACTGCAGCCGGGTGAGAGCACAGGAGTCGTTATCTCCAACAAATCTTCCTGTATGACCAATTTCAAGTTCTCGGGATGGTGTCTTGGACAGGGCAGCGAGTGTTTTTTATAAGTAAAAGCTGTGAAATATGTGAGTATGTTTATCTGAAATGGTAACAGGAAATTAGTTACAGCTGTGCTGAGAATGTGGCACAGCTGTCCAGGGGCAGGGATGGTTTAAGCATTCTATAAAAAAAAAAAGTGCACAAAAAGTGGACTCACTCACAAAGGGTGTTAGGAGGCGGAAATTACAGAGCAAGCAAATAAGATGACATGCATGTACTGTAGCTTATTGCTTCAAGAGTGGCAAACCATGATTGAACCTGACTCAAATCATAGAGGTAAAAAATTTGGATATTAGTCCCTTGTCTTTTCCAAGCATTAACAACATATTATTTTAATAATCATCAGGCCTTTAAGAGCTGCTATCTCTAATAACAACTCTTCCAACTGTATTTTATGGCCATAGGATTTATTTTTCATGCAGCCCTTTTAAAAAAAAATCATCCCCTAAAATTTTAAACACGGCATGAACTGCAATCATCCTCTAAAATGTTGGCACAAACACACCCATGTATCTATCTTCACTTTTCACCCCTGGGCCTTCCAGAAAAGACTTGAAAGCCACGAAGTGACCAAAACTGCCTGGACCATACCAAAGGAAGCTCCTTTGTTCCTCTTCCAAAAAAAGGCTCCAAGCCTTCTTTTTTTTCCATTTGGGACGCAGCCAAGGGAAGTAGAAGTATGGCCGCTCCTCTCCATGCTCTGTTCTAATATGTTCCATGCCTTCCAGTTGCTTACATCATCAATCTGGGAGATGGCTAAGTGTGATGGGCTGAACATAAACAGTGCTTGAGTTATGGGTTACAAGAGGTAGAGGTTGTGGCTCAAACATAAGTTTGTGCTCCATTTCCTTGTTTTATGAGAAGACGCTCATACGGAGAGGTCCAAATCGCTGGCGGGCACCCTGAAGGACTTTGCATGTATTACCAACATTAAAACCAGTGCAACAGAAGGAGAGGATTGAAGAAAAAGAAGTAGCTTTACAATGTCAAAATTTACCAGCATCATCAATTACACGCAGCAAGCTGGTTATTGACGGTTGAGTTGCCAGTCCTAATCATCTTTCTTTTAATGCTTGCTCAAAAATGCACACCCTCATGTCAAAACCTGAGTACACATTAACTCTCCCCAAATCGTCTACTTACTAAACATGTCACTACTGAATTATACATCTGACTTTTTCCCCCTCTTATATTTACATGGTGTTTCGGCAGAATATGTGTAGTAGTTGTAAAGTATTTAATAAGTGTTTAAATATGTACGAGAGTCAAGATCTTAGCCAGTGCATGCACTGCACAGTAGATGTTTACCCAATATCAAAAGACTCTGCTATGCCTGTCAAAATGAGTAAGACATATGGATGGTTTGTTTTTCACTTGCCAAAATAGAAAAGGGAGTATGTCCACTTGGGCCCCATCAGGTCAAATCATAAAGATCCATCACTGGCTTTGCACTCTGCTAAAACGCTAAGGAAACATATTGTAGATTTTAAGACCCTTTTTATTCAGCCAGACTGTGTACTAAAACTAATTGGATTTCTGTCAATGGAAAAAAAATATATCCCTAGGACAGCTTTGAACTCAATAGCTCTGACTATCCAACTGCACATGAGGGAGTGGGACCTTGCCACATGCCAAGCACCAGGGAGGAAAATTAAATCGGTGGTCAACATAAAATATTAAAATAGCATGGTATCGAATTTTTGAAAAATGATGTCAGGGTGGCTCATTATGGCCAGCAAGGCAGTGAATTACGCTATATTTAGTGGGTGATAATTGAAATCATAGTAGTCATTACCACTGACAAGTTTCTAAATAATACCCAATAAATCCCCTCTTTTTAGCAAGGTCCCTGTGACAGTTGGCAGTGTAGAAAAATATAAAGTAGAGAAACAGAACTTCTTTTCCTTTCTTTCCTCTTACCCTACCTCCCCCCTCCCAAGTCTTCTTTCTCTTTCCCTCTCTCTCTCTCTTAGAGCCAATAAAATGTCAGCCTTTATTCTCCTCCTCCAAAGTGTTGGCTAGATGTCAGCAGACCCTTCTAAAGCTCTGCCACTGCAAGCTGAAGGCCTGTAAATCTCTGTGTCAGTGGCACGCCATCCGTCTTGGGATATACAATAAAAAAGTGACGCAGTCATAAAAGGAATGGCATCGCTGCCCAGTATATATAATGTGAACAAAAGAAACATAAAGATGTTCCATTCCATTCAGAATCCGAAACCACAAGATGGCCTTATATTGAAGAAGCGAGGAGGATGTGGATTGCAGTAGAAGTTTGATGGCAGCTCCTGACAGTGATTAACAGATGGTTCCACTGCCATCAGTGGACTTTAGTTGGGTTTTAACAGAGAGAACAGATTTATACTATTTATGTTATACTGAGGTTAAGAGCAGTTGATAGACTGGCTGCTCAACTCTGCAGCTAAAGCCTGTTATAGCTTATTCCACTGTGACATAGACGCCCATTGTTATTGTTCAAAAACTATTTTAAAAAAACACACCAGTGAGACACACTGTTGTAGTGGTTGACAATTTACTTCATTATCAATAACATGGGAACTCTAATTTCTTCAGATTCAATCCCACCAACACTGTCCTGCAGCTGTAGATCTTCACAAGAGCATCACATGTGTGATCCTCCGCTGTCCCAGACAAATGCACCATTTACTCGTGTTTTAATACAATTTTCTTAGAACTACAGTGCCCAGCTGTATAAGAAAATTACAGAGCCTTTTTGAAAGATAAACCTATATATTTGTGACCCACTTTTACAAGAAGATCTACTATCTTCAGTAGGTATGAGCGCCACAGACAGGGCGGGGAAGTTGGAAAGTAAACGAAATGCCGCATGGTTGGTTTTGGTCTTTTCACTGAATTTGTTGACAATCCTAAACAAATTTTTGCTTCATACTATTCCCCTGAATTTGGTCAGTTAAGTAAATATCTGCAAACACAGACAAACGTCTACCAAGATTATCTTCATTATTAGTAGCTTGACACTCTCAACAGATGTCTCCTGAGAGAATTGATGTGTAACTTGCTGTTGCATAAAAAGGATTGTTGCGCAGTGTTCCTGGGTCGTTTATTGCCATGGTAATACACACAATTTCCTTAAAAAAAGCCTGGCAGAAGAAGTAAGAAAATTCTTTCAACTAAAGGACCTATGCACAAACGAAATCCCATCAACCTTGCCAGAACAGGCAAGATGGAAGACCTTGATTGTGCAGTTACTCTACTTAGCTTATTCGTTTAACTGTTTTTCTTCTTAGTGTCACGGTAAAAAATCCTGGATGTGATAGTGTAGGTTTCTTTTTAAACCGACGTACAAAAGAAAAAAGGGATGTTTGTTGCAATTTGTGGAAGAGCTTTCAATCATATATACAAGCTGTCTATTTTACATTGGAAGATTGTTGTCTTAATTGACTTCATGCAGAGAGAGGTTTCATGTCAGATGCCTATCATATACAGTACCTATCTGGATTTTACAGATGTATCCCAAGGCATCCAAATGGAGATTATCCTAACTGTCCAAAACCTGATCTCATTTCAATGACTTGAGTCATCACATACCACACATATGATTTTGGTAATAGCACAAATGACTCTTTACTTCTTCAATAAAGGATTCAGTAGCTCTGGCTCTCTGTTGGCACTGTGTTAACCATCCACAACAGTGAGAAAGGTGTTTGCAGCAATCACATAAAAGAAAACTTTGATATAACCTCAAATTAAAGAGATGAGGAAACATCCGTTAAGCATAACATCCTTAGCTCTGTCACCCAATCACTTTCCCAGGAGTAGTACATAATTTAAAAAAGCATCTCAGTGAAAATTAAAAAAAAGTTGTTTTTTTCCCCCTCCTATACCATAGAATAATATTTTATTACCAATGTCCTTGATATGAATAACTTATTTCCTGCCAGACCATGTCCCTGTCATCTCTCTGTTTTAAATCTCTTAGGGCTGGGAGAGCTCTGCATCCTCCTTAATTTATGAGACAGAGATGAGGTTATCCTAGAATATCGGCCTAAACGTGCCTGATAGATCGGATATGGAACACATTTCCTCAGCAGAACACAGTGCGCCACTACTATTACCAGAAACACACACTCTACACTTCCAGTTAAGTGATTTGAGGACTTCATATTGCCAATGTTTCATCTCCTCTCCTCCTAACTGACACTTTATCTGCATACCGGCATCTCCAAAGATTGAACACTTAGGCAAGACAATGACAAGCTCTCTTGCCGTTGTCACTTCTCATTCTAGGACTGGTCTCATGCCTCTAACTGGGCTTCTGCCAATAACAGACCTCCCCCCCGACCCCTCCCCTCCCCATCACACAACCAGAGTCTACCTAGCTTGGATAGAAAAAGAGGATGTGATGTCTGTGACACTCATTTGTCAATTAGCAGGTTCCTTCCCGCGTTGACACACAGCAACTTGAAAGACAGAGTGGTGACTGTGACAGATTAAGAGAGACAGATGAGTGAGGCATGAGTACCGGAGTAATACTGTAATGTTCTTTAGATATGAATATAAAACGACACAGCTGACAGGCCATACAAGGTTTTATTTCATTTCCCAGTGTACCAGGCCTCCCTACTTTGTCTTCTTTGTTCTCTTTTCATCAGACTACTTACATCTCATTTTGACAGCCGGGCGACATTTAGAGCACTTTCGTTTTAAAACGCGAGTTAGCATACTTGATTTGTCATTAAAATGCAAAACGCCTGCCATCACCAACATAGCCTGGGTGAGCACATACCTCCTCAGACACAGGCACACACAAACTGTACCCAAACTGTACACACACACACACACACACACACACACACACACACACACACACACACACACACAGTTGAGGTTAATCTGTATTGCAAAAGTCCAATGTGGACTTCTCTTACTTAATGGCTGGCTGAATTTCAGCTTAAAAAATCTAATATCAGGAGTTCATACACTACTCATTATTCATAAGTATACATTATTTAAAGTTATGTGTGTTAAAAAACGTAAAAGGCACCTGTCCCTTTACCAAAAAAGGACTCTGTCTGCATAGAATTAATTTACAAGCGTCACTTCTAACTGTTTGCAACAGTGTGACACACTGGGTGAAAGGAGAAAATAGCAGAATGAAACGCAAGTTAATTAACGATTGCCATTAAAAGCATTATTTGTGTTACCAACTAGATGTGTTTTTATTTTGTTTATTGGTATGACCGTAGACAAAATAAAGGTCAACCACAGCAAGAGAACGCTACCAATGATGGAGGAGAGAGTCAAGTAGCAGTCTTACAGGTTTCCCCAGTAACCAGTGACTTTCCTCTGAATGCATCAATGGTTGTTTGAAGTAATTGCAATAGAAATTCAGAGCATACTCATCAAATTGGTTTTGGCCTTTAGTGAAAGGCTGTCACTATTCTAACAACATAAGGATGTATCCTGTGACTCACAGACATGTGTCTTCCTCAAACCTCATGTGTCCACAGCAGCAACACTGTATGTAACAGATGCAGGCCCCCATAGTGCACGGAGTCACAGAGAGGAATAATGTCAAGACAGCACATGCTCACTCACTGCATTGTGTACACATCTGACCTGGAACAAAGTGGACACCACAATACTATCCTAGCCCGTCCCGAGACAGAAATCTCACTGTGAGCAACACTTCTCAACACATTGATGAGACAGGCTGACACTGCAGCACACAGAGGGAGAGGTGTGGGTGTGACAGCCCGCTACCATAATTTTACCCTGCCATTACCTGCCCAGCCACTCACAGTTATGCTCACAGAGACAGATGCACAAACACTGTGCAAACATACACAAGAATGCACACCCACATAAGCATATGTGTAACAAACACAGTAACACTCCAGGACATAGTTAAAGGTGATGTCAGTACATTTCTTCTCATTGTGACTCCTTATCAGGTTGCTGGATGAGTGTTGTCAATTGAACTGACAGAAATAAGCATATTAGCTACAACAAACTCTGGCAATGTCTCTCTCTCGATTTGAGTCAAGCAGCATAAAGAAGCGCTTGACGCTGAAGGCAGTCCAGCGAGTCTCAATAACATGAGCATCTGTTTACACCTGGTTTACTTGAGCTGACACTGAAACAAGGTCATTGTGTCAACACATAAATGTCTCTACTATCTGATACGTAATGTCACATTGAAGATCCCTGAATGTTTAAGTTAAGAGATAAATAATTATATTATATTGTGATATAAGGCTTGATGGGATTTTAATACTAAATCCAGCTCTGTACCATGGCAGTGTGGGCAGTGTGTTAAGATAACAGGTACGGAGCTCCTGGCAAAGCAAAGCAGCGGAGGTCAGCCGAGATCCGCAGGATGACACAAAACATGTCATGGAAGTCAAAGGTCTGCTGAGATTCGCTGCTCGCAGCTCCACGTGCACTGTCGCCAAGGAGTAAGCCAAACACTGTTCATCTAAACCAGGGGTCTTCAATGTTTTTTAGGCCTAGGATCCCCAAGCTGAAAAGAGACAGAGCAGGGACCCCCTAATTCATATATGGCATAAAAGTGACCTTGATATTAAACTGGGCCTACCATAACATGTGGGCTGCCAAAAGCCTTTACACATACCGTTTTAATGGTATGGGTAATATACGTTTAATGGCATACAATACCAAGTTTTTAAAATAAAATTGTTGGCATGTTCATATATTTATACATCAAGTTTTACTGTTTATTGTAAATGTGGCACAGTGAATCCTTAAGCTTAACTGTATCTGTGGATGGCTACCTTACCAGGCCAGTAAGTTTTTCAAAAAAGGATTTCTACAATTATTTATTTACTAATATGTTGGATGCATTTTAATGTATATCTAAAACCATCGATCAGTAATTTAGCTGCAGCAACTCTGAGGGTCTCCTATGGGTCCCAAACCCCTTGTTGAAGATCTCTGATCTAAACACACTGCCCACACAAAGACTACACAGAGCTGATTTAAAATTGGCAATGTATCGATTTAAAGTGAGCATGATACAGTCATCAGTATCCGGCAATAATTACTTAATAATACAGTGTATAAAATATTGCCACATAATAAAACTATGACACTTAGGCCTTTTTGATATGTGGATGATTCATATGTTTACTACAAGGGCTAACGCGTCCCATTACATTTATTTTAGCCATAATAAGCTACATCTGCTACTTACATGTGATATTTATTAGCCAATTTTGAACTGATTAAGCTAATATCTAGCTTTCTGTGTAATCCTAAAAAAGGATTTACAATTAGGCTAACTGTTTTCAGCATGACAGCCATCTTGCAGGAAAGTGAACCGGTTAGAAAAACAAGCAAAGAAAAAGAAAATATATGTTGGCAAATATATGTTGAAGAAGCAATGTTGGTTTGTTCTAATTTCCTCAAGTGATCAAAAAAACAGAGTAGAGTGTGGAATTAGGTAAGGACAAGTCAAACTGTACACTCAACAAGTACCAGTATTTTACAAAAAATATTGTAAACTTTTTATATCACCATATTTCGTGTCAAAAACATATATTAGGACATTGTGTCCTCACCACCAAACAAGTGCCTTGTGGTAAAAACTTCAGGAACTTTTTACCATTAAGCTGTGAGTCAGCCTATAAGGTGCATTCTTGTGGGGATCAAATCAACTGAGGGGGCTGCTATGCCTTAGTTAGCATATAACTTTTTCACATGTTGAGCTGCTTATTGAATTTCACAGCCCCCCCCCCCACCAATAAACTTAAAATGTTGTCATGTGAGCACCTACAGACACCAATCGCAACAGAGAACAAGCTTAGGGGAGAATAGTTGATTTACTGGTCTGTAACGTGAGTGTGTGTGTGTATGGTGGAAATGCTAGCATAACTGCCCTAGCAGGTCAGTATACATTATAGATATGGGTAGAGATACAGGGTTCATGCTGTGCTTGCAACGGGAGTTAACAATTATGTTGCCTACAAGAGAAAAGATGAAAACACTAAGCTACAGATCATTATGCCCACTAGCAAACCCTCGATCAATAGTCCACTGATATCAGCTCCAATTGGTTCGATTGCCACTTCATCGCTTCTGCACCGCTTCTCTGCCCATACCACCCTTTGAAGTCTAGTAATGATATCTGACATCTGAGATTAGCCAAACTGAACATTACTAATGAATTAGTAATATATGAGTCATTAATATTTTATTCTAAACATTGAGTCCTTAATGTGATGGGTTCAAAGGCGAGAAACATAATGCCAGCCTTGATCTCTCTGAAAGCAACACACAAGGGTTGAGTCAGTCAGATTTCATAAAGCTTTTTGCAAGACAACATTACTTCCACTAAGGTGACACCATGACATCTATTATTTCACCAAGTATTTTGTACCATGCACATAGGAGTCACGATCTAATGGAAAAAATTGTGTTTAAACAAATACTTGATTACTCAAATGTCTACCGGTTACTGCAAGTCACCAGTGACATGAACATCTTCTCTGCTTACTTACTTAAATAAAACTAATATGGAAATACTTCTGATCACCCACACTGGCATTAACTGCATGTGGATGCTATAAGTGGCTGATTACATTTGAAAGCAAAAGTTCAGTATGATGCAATAAGAAAAAAAATACAATTTCATTCAGCAAATGTTAGTTTTTCAATGCCAGCGCTTGAAGAGAAAACATATTTCTGTGTGCATTGGCAGGCAGCATGTCTTATAAAAGAGAAAACTCACACGAACGCACACCATCCTTCTTACAGATTTGTCAATCTACAAGACTTTCATTAGGTATGTGAACACAACCCGGTCTCACGGCAGTTTGTGAAATGGCCATGTTGTTGTTGTTGGCCATTGATTCATCAACAGAGTAACTCATTTTTTGTTTATTTCGTGGTGGTCACCACAAAATGGGAACGTGACCATTTCACATATTGTCATGGGACTGGGCTGCTGGGACATGATCCGCCCTCTGGGGGGATCCAACAATGGTGAAATGGAACACCACACATGGTTGGTGGTGAAAACATCGGCCGCCAGGACACGATCCGTGGTCTCTGGGGGACGCAAGAACTGGGAAATGAAACGCCACACCCCAACGACAACGGGACGGGCCACCACACGAGGGATGGGCTACAACAACGCGACGGTTGTGGTTAGCAAATGAACAATGGGGAAAAGAACCGTCGCGCGCTGGAGACGGTGACAACAATGGGACGGTAGCGGTCAGGAGAAGAAGAACATGGAAAGGGACTGCCACACGTGAGACGCGATCCCCCGTCTCCGGGGTGAAAGTCCTGTGTTGTTTGACCCAACCACCACCCAACCAACTTCTTTACTCGGCTTTTCAATAACACTCACTACTGTAATCGTGCTGTTATCGCGAAAGATGCTTCCCATTGAAATACATTAGTTTAACATTCGTGCTCAACACCACGAAAAATACAAGAAAATTGTGTCACTGTACACAAATCAATAAATTAAATAACCTCATAATTTCACAAACTGCCATGAGACCGAGCTGTTGAACAAGCATCACAACAGTTCCTTATAGATACATAGATGCAAGGTAACCACTGGCCACAGTTTTTTGGTTTCATACACTTGTCGAAGGTCATGCAGAAGGAATATACCAACACTAAGCACTAAGACTAATGCATATTATACTATATACTCAGCAAAAAAAGAAATGTCCTGTCACTTTCAACTGCTTCAATGTTTTAAGCAAACTCCTTGCACCATGCCTATGGCACGTTCACGTAGATTAGCAGGGACCCTGGGCGTCTTTCTTTTGGTGTTTTTCAGAGTCAGTAGAAATGTCTCCTATATATGTTTCCTATATATTACCGTTCATAATTGTTCATGGTTCATTGAACAAGCATGGAAAACAATGTTTAAACCCTTTACAATGAAGATCTCTAAAGTTATTTTGATTTTTACAAAAGTATCTATAAAGTACAGTATCCTGAATAAGGGGTGTTTCTTCGTTTCTGCTCAGTATTTATAACAATGTTCTTACAACCTACCAGCAGAGGATAGTAACAAGTTACCTTTACGCCATTACATTTACTTGAGTAAGTTTTTGAAAACATATTTCTAGGAGTAGATTTAAATCACTATACTTTTTACTTTTTAGTTGGTGAGTAGACTACACTCTTACTCCTCTACATTAGGCAACAATGAGCTTGTTACTTTTCTTTTTACCTCTTTGGTAGTCTACGCCTCATTTTTTTTTATCCCTTCGCGTACGCCTCATTTTAATTTTAATTTTGACAGAGAGAGAGAGAGAGAGAGAGAGAGAGAGAGAGAGAGAGAGAGAGAGAGAGACTTCGGCTAAAGGCACGTGACTATGTTTCACCAAACAAACGCAGTTGTGCAGTCTCGTCACGCGACCAAACTCAATCTCAGCAGCGGGACGGGTTGGCTTTACAGTCGTAGCACCACAAAAATGTCAGAATCAACCATTGGCAATGCAGACACACCCACACCCACCTCTACAACTCAGTCTCATTGTCATAGCATCCGGCCGTTATGGCCGTTAGTTATGACGACATTTTTTCCCCAGAAACATCTGTTTCACAGTCACACAGCGTCACACATTCACAGTGCCTTGCGTAAAGGCACTTCAGCTCTAACACTTTGATGTCATGTCAACCTGATCGATTAGATTGACCCTGATTGGTGGGTGGCGCACATTCAACTGCACCTGATGTAAGGGTGTGTGTCTCCCAGAACAGACAGAGAGACAGAGGGACAGAAACAGACATGACATCTGCATCCAGATGATTACATGTTTGTTGCCTTTGCATGTGGCATCTACCTGAGATGATTGAAGCTTAGATCCAGCCTTCTTGCTATCTGGCCATATTTGTCTCCAAGGAAGTCTGGAATGTTCTTGCAGTCATGTCCGATGTAGGAAATCTTTAGGAATAAAACAAAACATAAAACTGAGAGATGTGTGAGATAAGTAGCACTAATACACCCATGAAATTAGCTAAATAAAATTGTTTAAGGATCTTTAAAACAGCAATGACTTGGGAATATAACTTGAATTATTTTTGAATGCCATAGGATGCTATATAATGCAGCACTTAAACCCACAGTTGGGACATAGGAAGAGAAGTAACTTAAGAAATACTATTAATTTTGCAACAATACAATTATATAAACTTCCCAAAGAATATTGTGCACTGCATATTACTTTACAACCGTTTAAAACAGTCTGCCATGCTCCAATTACACTTTATGACATGATACTGCTGCAGCTTGAAGGCATTTTTTCTCCAGTGGCATTGTAGCAGGAAATCAAATACAGTCACGACTGTCTGTAAGTAACGTCAACTATGTTACGTCACATGTGATGTCGAAGTAAACAAAACCAGTATACACCAGTATACCGGGAAACCCACCCCACAGTCACTGATAACGTCTCGCCTAAATCCGGGGTGGGGCAGACTCCGACACGAAACTTTCCAAAACAAACTTACTTGAGTCCCATTCAAAGCGACCAACGACTCGTTGTGTGCCATAGCTTTCTCCTGAGGCTGACAGCTCGAGCTCGGTGACAGTGCTTTTAAGACACGCTATCTGAGTTAATATCCGAAGTCCTGTTCACGTTAGAAACCCGCTGCTGTCAACATTAATACAATTGTGGTGTTTGTGGATGTAGCCCGGCTACTTTTGAGATCTACTGGCGCTTTCCAATTGACTTTACAGTTTCCGCGTGCTGTTTCAATCAGCTGACCTGTTGTGCGGAAGCGCCAGCGAGGCACGTGGACACAGTGTTTCTTACAAATCTAATTTCGAGTGTTGTCTTGCTGCAGACCAAGCGAGTAATGATTAAACCTACTGGTTTAACGTTATTTATATCACCTTTACATTTTAAAGAAAGCAATCGCTTTTTTTTCTAGGCTATAACAATAAGACTTCAGCTGGTGAAAGCTTTAATACCAGTGGTGGAAGAAGTATTCAGATCCTTAACTAATAACACACTGTAAAAAAAATGTACAAGTTCTGCATTTACTTAAACATGCATTAGAAACTCCTACTTAAAAATCCTCACAAAATTTAGAAACTAGAAACAACCAAAAAACATTCTGTCAATCACTAGGTGTTCAATCGGCTACTCATTTCAGCTATACTTTACACTAAATACTGTACATAATATTTTATAAACAAGTGTTTTTGTATGTGAAAATGTTAATTGGTAAATTAACTAAAACTGTCAGATGTATGTATTGGAGTAAAACGTACAATATATCTCTTTGAAATGTAGTGGAGTAGGCTAGTGGTGGAAAGTGGCATGAAAAGAAAAGACTCAAGTAAAGTACAAAGTACCTCAAATGTGTACATAAGTAGGCCTACAGTAGCCTACTATAGTAAATATACTAGAGCTGAGCATTAGTTCATGCGGGACACAGAAGTCATACGCACACCAATCACAGCCATTCTCCCATCAAGGTGGTCCTTATAAATATGACTGCCTGGTGCTTCTATCACTGCTGCTGCACCAATGGTTTGCCTCCACCGCCCCAGCATGCACCTTCCAAGTTCAGAGTCATAACATGACTCACAGTTAAAAAAAAATGTCAATGTCTTTTTTTTTTTTTTGGCCTCGCTCTTTTGTAGCCAAGGGGGTTTCTGCATAGCGCTCCCTGTCTCAGCTGAGCATGCTGCTTGGCTGGTCCAGAGAGCATGATCAAGAGCGGAGCCATCAGCACCAAGCAAAGCTGGATTTCCTGTATAACACCTATTAACTTTCATTTCATTTATTTGAAAGATGGTGGATTGGGGATTACTGTAGACTATAGCCACCAAACTATTTTTCCATTCATTCATTCATTCAGTCACTATTCTATGTTTGGCCTGAGGACATGCATGCGAGCCTTCATGGCAGCCGATCACTAAAGCAGCTCACCTCACTGCTCTGTTTATCCTCCTCTAATTGGAGCTGTGCTCATAGGTGAAAATAGGTAACCCTTCATATTTTGAGGGTCACAGGTTGAGAGAGTCAGAAAGTTTGGGATCACCATGTTGCTGCTGTGCTTCATTCAACCCTTCACTGCATCTTGTGTGACGTCACGCGGGACCTCCCATACGCGGAAAAAGCTCACTTTCTCCCTGCAGCTGCCCGGAGAGGGAGAGCGAGAGTCTGGCTTCAGTCTCCACTGATGTTTCGCGGTGCTTCACATTTTACTGAATGTAATGGTTGGTGTGTTTATGTCATGCAAAGTTTCGGTTAGACAGAAGGACTTCGTCTAAATGTTGTTACAGTGTTATTTCTTTTCTTTCTTTTTTTTTTTTTAAATCCTTTTACCCCTCTGACGTTTTACACCGGAGCTTAGTAGGAAATGATTCCAGGTAATGTGGTGTCACGGACTTTCCTGTAAACCTGTTCTTCCTCATAGGAGTTAGACAAAAATGTTTTGTACTGCATGCGCTTTAATGGTTTTAATAATCATGTATCCTTTATTTGTTAGACTACTGCTATTTGCAGATAATAACCTATGCGTGTCTTTAAAAAGAAAAAGAAAAAAGGTTTTGTTCATATCGCCACGAAAAAAGTAATTAATAGAGTGAAAAGGGACTGAGATAAAATAATAATAATGTTATGGAATTAAGAACGCCAAAACAACCTGAGCCTATTAAAAAAGTCGTTTTTTTTAATGATAAATGACAGGCTTGGTGAGATTTGAGGGTGCAATCAGGAAAGTTGTTAAATTGTTTAATTTCTATTTGATGTGGCAATAGAGAAACATAAATCAGCATTGAAATGTGTTCCTCCTCGCTTCATAGCAAGAAGTCGGCCCAGCAGATAGCTCACAGTAAACATGCAAGTCCAACTTGTTTCCTCACGAGATGTAAATAGTTGTATTGCCATGCGGAGAGTGATTCATAAACATGTCGGTGTTATGAAATATATGGGGATATTAAAACTTTCTATTTAAATATCATGAATTACGGTTGCAAAAACGTGTTCCCATTTAAGGGGAATGTCGAGTATTTTGGTGTGTGGTGCAGAAGCCTATTCGTCATCCGGACAATAAAGAAGGTTTTCGCCTGACAGTGAAAATGTATGGTTGCCCTTCTTTGCCCTAATAACTCACATATTGTGTCACGGACTGACAGCCCTTGCAGAAAACAGCAAGCCTGTTATCAATCACACATCTTTGCATATTGTGAAATGTCCTCCCCCCCCCCCCCCCCCCCCCCCCCCCCCCCCCCCCCCTTTTACTGCCAGACAAAAACACTGAAAACATTGAAAGCAAAGAGCTGAGCTCATTTGTTCCCCCTTCTTACAAACTCTTACATTCAAATGGAGAAAAAACAAAACCAAAAACGGTTGGCCTATTTTGGAGCTGCTGTTTATTTAAATTACACATGATGACTTAGCCTATGTTTTCCCAGAGAAGACAATTATTGCTTGTTTTTTTTTTTATTTATTCATAAATCGTTTACAAAGCTGGAGTCGGCCATGCAGACCAGTGCAGGCCTATAAACTGAAGCCAGTCTTGGTAGCAGAACAACGGCTTTATGCTCTTGTGTGACAGTTGTTGTTGTCTTTTAATTTCTAAATTATTGCAGTTGATTACTGTTTACTTTTTAACCATGTGGCATTATTAGTTATGTTGTTTTATTCACGGTAGCCTATACCGTTCATCCCAAATTGCACTTGCTTCAGATTATGAACTCCAATATAGCCTACATTGTTGTTTATTAAATATAGGGTGTTGGTTTTTTCTTATCCACCCCAAAAAAATATATATTTTACCCCTTGACTGTCCACTCCAGGTTTTCTTGCTCTCCAAGTTGACCTGTCAAGCAGATTACCACAGAAAGAGATTAATGGCAGAGGCGGGTTGCAATAATAATCGTTTTGTTTGATGTGACAACTTTGATAGGCGTTGATTTACTTACAAACTGATAGGCTTTTAATTGAGCGCCTCCATCCCGATTGAGATGAAAGGAAAAGCGCATTGAAAAGCTGCCCGATTGCCCTGAAGCCTCAATACTGATCAGCCATCTCAGCGGTGAATAGTTCAAGGCATTTTAAACTTCTTTTCTCAACGGCCTGACAGACCATTTCTCTTCTTTTCTGTCTCCCTGTCCGCTTTTCTACCTCTTAAAGAAAATAAATCATTTCCATTGTATGTAAATAAAATCGAGCTGACATCAATATAAAAATGTCTGGATTTCTTTTTTGTTCCCCGTCTTTGTTATTCTTGTTGCAGATGACAGTGTGCCCGAGGCAGATGACAGGTTTAAACAACACAATAGCAGATGCGTTTAGCCGAAATGGACAGGGTTCTGTCATGAGAGAGCGTGATGTCGCGTATTAGAATTTCCTGAATGAATTGCAGATTGTTTGAGCAAAGTTATTTCGGAAGGATTAGACTACATGTTAGACTACATAAGGGACAGAGAAATTATGAAATGGCCAATTTGAACTTTCTATTTTATTAATCATGTGGTATTTGTTATTTTGTATTTTTGAATGAAGGACAGGTTTTTTTTTTCCCCCCATGGCAACAGGGTTTTTCCTAAAACTTCTTGTTAACACCACAATCGGCCGATTATGGCAAAAGCACTTTAGCACCTTAACAGCTGCTTCAAGCAGGCTAACATGTGAGCTAGACGGGTTGCAAGTTATTAAAGTTGAATCATGTTTGATGAATAACTTCAAAAGTTAAATACTTTGTTGATAAGGGACAGAATGGAGATGTGGAGCAGTCCTCAGCTTCTGCTTGTTACGCCCCGTATTGTCTGGACTGGTTCTGCTACTGTCGATAGGCCTACATCTTAAAATTAAATCTTAACTCGAGAATTTATTTATTTCTTCTGAAAACTTGGTGTCTCTTGCGGAATGTCTCTCTCCCCGTTTGTTCTTTTTTTTTTCCCGCAGTCACACTGGCATGTAATCAGCCACAATAGCTGACATAAATCAAGCGGTGGATTGACAGCGTCTGACAAATAACTGATTGATTGCGGTGGAGCAGAATTGACACTTGACGGAGGGGTGGAGATAGAAATAGAAGGGCGGTGTATATTATACTGAAAACATGTGACATTCACATCCCTCCATCACTACATCGGTCTATTCCTGTCAACGCTTGTCTGTTTAGGGAATTCGAGCTGAAATGGTTGGTTTTATGTTTGCCAGTGGAGGAAAAAGTCCCGGCGGTGCGCATTGTGTGCGTCTCTCGGTCTACTCCACGGTGTTGTGGGATGACAAATAAAACAGTTTGTAAGATGACAACATCATTCTAAATTACATATTTACACCTCAACTTTATAAGTAGTATACCCTTTGCTGTTGATGGCAATGAATCAGTGAATATGTCCGTAATAGCCTATATGTCAGTTTTTAGTAGCATACAAAAACTTGCACCATCATAACTTACATTCGTTTATAACAGCCTATTAGACTAAAATGAAAATGAATATGTTAATGATAAAAATGTGTTTTAAATTCACCCAGAAAATAAGGTGAATACGGAATAAACTGAGTGGCCTACCGTTTATTTAACATAACACAACATAACTCAACGATATTTTTCAGGCCTTTTTAACAAAAATGACATGAAAGGTGTTGAAGTGGGTAAATCAGGCTATGTTTTGTTATTTAAATAGGCAAGTGGAGGGATTGTTCATATATTGTACTAGTCACACACTATTCTGTATCCTGGACTCGTGCGCATTGAACCCGTAGCTCCACATCAGAAATCATGCAAGCGTGCCCAGTCACCAACACATTAAAGCCCATCTCCTCCCCCGAGCTGTCGAAACAGGCGCTTACAAAGAGGAGAACGTCACATCCCCTTGACCCTCCAATCACCTCAGGGTCCCATTTGATTGGAAGGCGGCAAAGGCTTTAATCTCGGACTAATTCAGCTGCTTTTGAAGTGAACATTTCTACCAGTTCGTACATCGGAAGTACAGAGCGAGGACCTGCAGACAGACGCACTGAAGGCGCAGCGCTCATGGTGCAAGGCTCAGCCACGGATCTGCGATAACCTCGCGCTGTCTCCTTCCAGCTGCCGCTCCTTGCTTCTTTACTACCAGGATTACTTATTATTGAACCGTTTTTACGATTCCTTTATCCCCGAGAGAGAGGCTCGATGATTTTTTGATTTTCTTAATGTATCTGACGAAAGCATCGCCGTTTCATTTCCTGACAATTGGGACATGATCACGTCGCCCTCGGCGTCTTTCCAGAAAAATAGTGATATTTGTGTAGCCTGGGAGAGAAGCAGTTCTCGGAATAGAAGCTCAGCGAGCATCACCAAGCCCTTTCTCCACTCCGCACCCCCGTCTCACCCACTACGGCAAGCTAACCGACTTCCCATCAAGGTTTTGAAAATGCTTACCGCACGCTCGGGACACATTTTGCACCCGGAGTATCTGCAGCCTTTGCCTTCTACCCCGATTAGTCCTATAGAGGTAAGAGGAAGATTTCCATTACTTCATGTCAGTGTAATTACAATCTTATGTAGGCTATTTCAGTTCTTAGTGCTCCGCGTGCCTCTGTTATAGGAGCCTACAGCTGTTATCCCGTAATATACCATGTCCAACTGTGAATCCGATGTTAAAAACAGTTTTGTGTAAAGCCTCGCGGATTGTTTTTAATAATCAACACTATTGTAGTTGTGTTCACGCACGAGCCGTGCGTTATAGACTACATTTCCGTTTGGAAATGCGCATACCCTTATCCCACGGCTTTCTCTCGTCATTTTGTAATCTCAGAAAAAAAGAAATGCAGTCGATGTGGGTTTAAGTAGCATTTATCAACATATTTGTCATCTCTTTTGCAGCTTGATGCCAAGAAAAGTCCTTTGGCTCTGCTGGCGCAGACCTGCTCTCAGATCGGCAAACCGGACCCACCACCCTCCTCCAAATTATCCTCCGTAACATCAAATGGATCTAGTGAGAAGGAATCTAAATCTGGTCCTTTGAAAATGAGTGACATCGGCGTGGATGACAAATCGAGCTTCAAACCTTATTCTAAGCCTTCAGATAAGAAGGACTCGTCTTCGGGCGTCTCGAGCGGAGAGAAGTCTGGTTTCCGAGTGCCGAGCGCCACCTGCCAGCCGTTTACGCCGCGGACAGGCAGCCCCAACTCCAGCACTTCTGCGTCCCCCATGCCATCAGAGGGGAAGTGTGGAGATAGGGATGAAAAGAAAGACTCTGATTGTAATAAAAATGGCACTACGGATGGGTCTGGCACCACTAGCCACAGCAGGATAAGCGTGAGTTGTGGTGGAATTAACGTGGAGGTCAACCAGCACCAGGAGACGACGCCTGGCTCTAAAAGCACCTCCTCCTCGGACTCCTCTTGTGTAACTTCTGTATCCTCCGCATCCGTTCTCGGGTCAGGACTTGTGGCGCCGGTTTCTCCTTACAAACCTGGACAGACAGTTTTCCCTTTGCCTCCTGCTGGTATGAGCTACCCGGGTAGCTTGGCCGGGGCCTATGCCGGTTACCCTCAACACTTCCTGCCCCACGGAGGGAGCTTGGTTAACGCACAGCTGGCCAATTCACTGGGCTGCAGTAAGGCTGGATCCAGCCCTTTGGCTGGGGCTTCTCCACCGTCCATCATGTCAGCCAGCCTTTGCAGAGACCCTTTCTGCCTCAGTTACCATTGTGCCAGCCACTTAGCGGGCGCAGCCAGCGCTTCCTGCACGCACGAATCTGCAGCTGCAGCGGCCGCTAACGCCCTCAAATCCAGCTACCAACTAATGTACCCGACACACCACATGCATGGCGTTCATTCCTCGGCGCCGTCGTTTACCGGACACCCCCTGTACCCATACGGTTTCATGCTCCCCAACGACCCTCTCCCTCATGTTTGTAATTGGGTGTCAGCAAATGGACCGTGCGACAAGCGTTTCTCCTCGTCAGAAGAGCTCCTGAATCACCTGAGGACTCACACTGCTTTTACTGGGACGGAGAAGTTGATATCTGGTTATCCCGGGTCTTCATCACTGGCCAACGCTGCAGCAGCGGCCATGGCCTGCCATATGCACATGCCACCGTCAGGTGCCCCCGGGAGTCCCGGAACTTTGGCTCTAAGGAGCCCTCATCACGCGCTAGGACTCAGCAGCCGCTACCATCCGTACTCCAAAAGTCCCCTGCCCAACCCCGGTGGCCCTGTCCCCGTCCCTGCTGCCACCGGCCCTTACTACTCCCCTTATGCACTGTATGGCCAGAGACTCACCACAGCATCAGCGCTTGGATACCAGTGAGAGAAAAAAAAAATATGACTTTGAAAAGTTTATAGAACTAAGAATGCGAATATAAAGACTTTTATATTAACAGCGCTAAATATGGGCGGGATCCGTGGACTTCAACTGTATTTATTTATATGTCGGCCTAAAAGCAGGCTAATAGCTGCAAATGGAAAATATTTGAGCAACTCAAAAAGTGCATTATGTTAAAACTGAACTCTATAGGTAAAATGAAAACACACGTTAGACTACTAATTAAAGTAGGGGTCTTTATTTCGATGTTAATTTGAAATTGCTATGATTGTATTTGTTCTTATTTAATGTTTCATTGAGAAGAAAATAATTTACATGCATGTTTGTTACTTAAATTTCAGAAATTGTCCACATTTGAAATTGCCGTTATTTTTCAGGTGTACACATTGGAAAGAGAATTGGTATTTTTTTGTATGTATTCTGGAAAAATAAGAAACAATTCTGTTCCATATCTCTGTGTGCCTCATTTTCTGAAGTATTAACATTATTCAGTGTAAAATAATAGTTGAATTTATATTCCACTGACAGTTTTAAAAAGTGGTCTGTTAAATGAATGGGGCTAATAAATCCTCATTGAACATGTCCACAACATGGGTCAATATATTTTCCAGGCTTTCGTACTTTTTAAAATAATTCATTGCTGTCTTATCAGGAACTATTCGGCGATAATGTGCATCTTTCTTTCTTTCTTTCTTTCTTTCTTTCTTTCTTTCGTTCTTTCTGTTGTATTACTTTATACGCCAAATGACTAACTAAGCTTTAAATGTTTACTTTTATAACAGCACATGTGTTAAAAGTTTAAATTAAATGCAACTTAAATGAGAGTGGGAACTGGTTGTGTGTGTGTGTGTGTGTGTGTGTGTGTGTGTGTGTGCACGTACACAGGGATAAACAGGTTTTAAAAAGGGAATCTATGAAATAATTTAGTTTGCTGGTGGGTCAGTTTTGTCAATAAGTTGTTTGAGATTTTATCTGACAGGTGTAGAGTTAGGCTACTTCACCTGCAAACTAAAATGTGTGAAATACGCCAGAAAAAGAAAGTTGGACAAGGACAGCAGATTTTTATGTGGTTTAAAAAAATTCAAAAGCACATCTATGTGTTTTAAATAGCTGAAATTAAAAATCAAAGAGGCAATGTTACAACCTTAAGAGAAAGACAGACGCTGACTTGAATAATATGCTGGCTTTCAAGTTTAATGCACTAGACATTTTACAAGCGTTTATTTTTTTTTTATTAATGATGAAGCTGTGGACTGAGAGCAAGCCTCTGATGCTCCACTAGGGTGATAGCTCAACGTGGAGGCCGTTAACTTTATACAGAAAAACAATTGTATTGTATCATTACCAGGATGCTATGATTTAATTTGCATTTGATAATCTTCTCCACCTGTAAATCTAATGTACACAGCACTAAATGTGTTATTAAATAAGGATATTGTGCAAAGTTGTGGGATTTTCATGCAGGTACAAACACTCACAAATCGGGGTTTGAATCTTTGTAGATCAGGGCGCATTGAAGTCACACTTATTTTTAAATCCTAATAATATCCCACATAACATTTACGTTATTTTTCTATTTTTCTTGCACAGATAACGGCTATGGACGTAATGTTACTTCTGGTTTTGGATGTGATACTTATAAGCAAATCTGCTGCTTATTTCCATTTTAGAGTTTTATAGAAAACTTAACAAACCCAAATCGTTGCGTGCGTAGATAATTGAGTTCCCACGGCCAGTTTAATCATCCGTGGTGTATAACTTTAAATCAGCATAGCGATATGTAGTCACATGTTCAGCTTATATCCCTATCATGGTCGACTTACAACATTACCTTGGCTTTCAGTTCTTTTGGGCATTTGTTAACCCAGCTGTGTTATCAGATGCTATTATTTATTTAGAAATCCTCCTAAGCTGTCCCTTGTCTATTGCACAGCGGTTATTCTGGCAAAACAGACTCCTTTCATCGTGTGTATAAGGCCCACACGTGCCCTAAACTGATGTAATGACGGTGAAAGGGAGCAATTTCCATTCCTCCCCACATCATGGTGGCTGTGCTCGGAGGGTCCCGGTGGAAGGCAATTTATCATGTGCCCCTCCCCCTGGCCCTGTCACTGGAGGAACAGGCAGGCACATGTGTGCATGAATTACCAGCTCTCTCTCTCTCTCTCTCTCTCTGTAGAGATTTGAGGAGAAGGAGAACATAGGGTTATTAGAATTAGAGTATCAAAGTGCATATTCACTATGTCCATCAAGACCTAAAAGTGTTGAGGTGTGCACAATCTATGCAGAACCAAAAACATACATCAAACCACAGCATAATGGTACATTTGGAGATTTAACAATTCACATACTACAATAAAAATTGAAATTAAGAAGATTTGGTGACAAGGAATTTATTAACCAAATTAATAGTCTGGTGAGGGTCTTGAGAGCTGTTGAAGTGAGGTATAGGACCTATCTAATCTGGTACAGTGAACATTCACAGTGTTTTGTCAAGAGTTTTTACATGGAGCCCGGGCCTTTCCAAATAAAAAAGTATAATCTGATATAGCAAAAACTGAACGGTGGAGCAAAAGGAGGAAAACTACTATGTATGCTATGTAACTTTAAGGGTTTAGGGAGTAGACATTGACGATTTAAAGAAGTTTTAATAGATTGTCCTACCAAAGAAGACATTAAACTACATACATTAAGATTATATTGAAATATTTTCTATTTCTTAATGAAGATGATTGCTCTGCCTCACAGTTATGCTACTGCCTGGTTTGCATAATGGATGGTCTCAAAAATTAGTGGCTAGCTGTGGTCAAACAGGACAAAACACAGTCACTGAAATACCTCAAAAATGTAAAAGGTAGGAAAAACAATCAATCTTAAAAAAACGCTTCTTCAGTTTTACGTTCAAGACTTAAAGCAGCCATTTTAGATTCTTGCGAGATACTTGGATCCTCAGAGAGAGACACTGCAGGAAACCTGGCAGGACATCTGGCAAAGGGTGGGGGGGGGGGGGAGCCCAGGACGTGACTCACACACACCTAACCCCATATTCAACCCTACTGAATTACCACCACTAAAGCTGTCATTAGTCGGTGTGTGGCACAATATGAAGACATGCCGTCGTCTGCAGTGGCAAGTCTATAGTTTGTGTAACAGCTGTGTCAATATGGGGAAGCGGCTATAATGTTCAACCCCATGCCAAACATAAGTCACAGAGTGATTATTATCTTTTATGTATGTGTGGTTGTTTTATCAGGCTGCGATTACAATATAAAAGCTCTCAGTGATGGGAAAGAGAAACCAATCAATAAGAGCTTTGCTTGCACTGTTTACTTTATGGGCACTTGATATTTCTAACTTGCAGTTATGTTTTACAAGTATAGATTGTTACACTTCCAATACATTTTGATTATACTTCTACTCATCCATCACATAGAACATTCTTTGTCTGTTACCATCTCAGCCTATATGTGTATCACTACTGTACATGACATGCATATGTATCTTAACTACATCTTTGCACTCCAATGTGGTGAAAAGGTGTCATCTTAGCTGGAACACTGGGCTGTCATTATCTCAGTGTGTGATTCATGGTTATCCAAGCTGTTGAGGTGTCCACAGCTTTTGTGATTGTAGTAATGAAACCATGAAATGAGCTGCATGAAACAAAGCAAAGACTCAGTGGTAGTATCCAGATCTAAAGCAAATTTGGTGCTTAATCTGCTTATTATGCAGGAGATTAGAAAAAAATCAACATTGTTGTTGATCACGTCATATTCCTCAACGCTAAAGCACCCCTTTCTGACAGATTGATCCTAGAATGCAGTCTCCAACTGAGAGTTGTAATAGAGGTAATTTGGTTCTCAAAATCTGTGCCAAGGCAGACAGGAATCCCTCCCAGCTCTTCTACATGTGGTTACCCTCCTCATTGATTTACAAATGTAAAGTGCTCATCCAGGTGATGCGAGAGAAGTGGCAGTGTTGATCTATCTGTGGCACTCAGATCTCGAACCAGTGAGCACTTTCATGCGCTTAGACAGCCTAAATGAGGTCATTTCTGTCTGCTTTGGGATCTACAGTGCGCTGGGGTGTTTTAGTGTTCAGATAATTTGCCCATTTTCTGATTCTGCCAAAGAATATTTTATGGAAATGCACCCTTATTCCAGGCACCTTAATGGAGTATGTTGGAGTAGTATGCAAGCTGATGAGGTTGTTGTCTGTCACTGACAAATGTAAAAAGCATAGGAAATGTCAGGGATGAGCTCAGCTGCAAAAGGGCTTTTTTGCCTTCATTTGAAATCAGCAATGCCTAAGCACTGTATCTTCGGGGCATTACAGCACACAATCACGGGGTTATTGTATTTGTTTGAAGCTGTGTGAATACAATACAAGACATTGTACAGCATCTGTCTTTGTGTGTAGCCACCCAGTGCATTGTCAAAGATCGAGTCATCCAACATTATTTGAGATAGTCATTGGCATTCCAAGTACTTTTTGACAGGTTGAGGTTTCAGTCTACCACATAATTGCTGTCTTCTGCTGTTGTCTCCCTTCCATGAGTAAATCCTGATGGTGTGTCACCGGCCTTATATGACAGTATGAGTACATGATGTCATTTCCATGGGTGTGGGCCACCAATTAACATGACTCACTTGCTTTCTAACTACATAAACTCAGGTCTTCTCTTGTATTGGATGAAGATTTAATGATTGGTCAATACTCTTCCATTTGAAATCTCTTTCAGGGAATATCCACAGTGCACACTCCAGGAAAAAAAAGACTTAGGGTGCAACAACAACAATGCTGATAATGGAGCAAAATTTGTTAGACATAAATATTGCACCTGCACACATGGTAATAAAAAATGATAAGAAAATAGAATAATGCAAATGACAATGAAATATGGAGTTACTGTATGGAACAATTTACAAATAATTCATAATGAATAAATAGAATAGAGATGGTCGTGAGTAAGATGGAACATGAGTCTCTGGGCACCACTTCATGTGTTGAATGTTACAGGGCACAACTTATTAAAATTATCAAAGTTGACCTTGCATCACTGGGCAAGACTTGTCATTAACAACCTAAGGAAAAGCCACACCAACAAATAAGAAATACAACCCCTGAGCAGTCTTACTAAAATCTTAAAATATTTTTGTACTAGTACGATAATAGTTAGCTTGAGGACAAAACGTGCATGTAGTGATTGAGCGCTACCTGAAAGCTATATCAGTAACTGTGACAAATTTTGAATGCAAACAACTGCAGATGTGGTTGCATGGCACATTATCATTTCTCCCCAAACACTAAATCAAATAACCAATTTGAGGAAACAACCACATTTAAATAGATTATTGCTTATTTATCATGTATTGCTGTGTGAAGTTTTTTGATAAACAATGTACAGACACACAGTGTTTTGAGGAAGGGTGTAACTATTTGGCTTCATGACTTTTCTTTAGTGAAAAATCTTGCTCCATAGGGCTCGCTGGATCCACCTACGCATTAAAACTAATGGCGTCATGCAGAAAGTCCAGGCACATTCTCAAAGGGATTTCAAATAAAATCACAAACTGAAGTGGGCGTAGATTGAGTCAAGTTGAGGGAAAGTGGATACAACTAAAAGTTACATCACATGACATTTTTGGCAGTGGTACCAATGGGGTTTGGCTAATGGTAGGATTGGTTATCAGTGGCATGGAGTAGCTAACTTCCCTGCTCTTTTATTCTTTCAAAATGTTCCCATTTTAAATTGCAAATGAAAACCTTTTGTTTTGAACACAGTGCCCTGTCTATCATTTGGCAGTGCTCGTTATAGTTTAGAGTTTAACCGTCCAGCTTGAGCCTAAATCACAAAGTAGAATGTTTTATGCATTCAAATAAACAAAAATGTGGCATCAGTACACAACCCATTATTACAACCAACTACTATTACATTACCTACTGTTCTTAAAATAAAAGTTTCTGCTGTGATAGTTGTCAACTGAGGTTAGCATATTTTCCAGCCAACATCACCTTCTCTGACACCGTGACACCTGATACCATTAGGAGATTTTGCTTATTCAAAATGTGAATACCTGATTAGAACAATACAAGCTGCTAAAAGATAGCTATTTCGCCTAAATGAAAAAAGAATTTAGGGTATACACGCAGTTGCCTTTGTGTTTGTCTCCATCTCCCACCTCAGCAGCTGTTTTGGGGAGCATTAATAGTTCTCTGTATAACACTAACTCCGTAGGACCATTATCCAATTTAAGAAACCACTGAAGACCCAGACCCTTCTGTACACACTCCTCTGTGATATTCTCCAGAGTTTCCTGGTCGGAGCCATGTGTGAAAAACAGCAATATATAACACTTACGTGATTTATGAGAGCTATATTTATCACATTGATGTAAACTATTCAACTATTACCAGCCTCCACATTACTCCAGCAATTCATTCATGTCATTGGACCAAACAATTCCCTCCCCTCCCCTGCACCTCACCAACCCCAAACAAAACTACTTCTCTCTGCCTGTGCCCATGTGACTTTCAATAGAGACTTCTCTAAGGAAATAAGAAGAGACGGGGACATTTCTCAACTCATCCACATGCAGTAAGTGATGATGCTGCGATGTATCACACATTGATCTGAGGCATTTGGGGGAGCCGAGCGTATTAAGAAGGCAGCGCAGTAGACTAATGGGCCTGACTGGGAGACAAATTGGGCCAGACACACAGCAACACAGCCCCAGGAAATATGGCAGCTCACATCACTTTTATTGCTTTAACGCATTTTAGTGTTAACTGAGAAATTGAAACTAGAATTACCTGCAATCCATTTGTTTTCCCTGTTTTGTTTTTGTTTTTGCCCTGCAGAATGTGCAGTGAGGACATTATAGGCAGCCAAATGCTGAGCTAACAAGTTTCTCTGTTTTCCTTTTGAAAGAAGTTGCTTATTTAAAATAGTAGGCTATGTTATTGCGTAAAAAGTGAGAGTCTTAAGTAAATCAAAAAAGGCTCTGTTGTATTCCCTTCCAGGTAATATGATTATAGAGACATTACACCACGGGGAAAAGGAAAAAATGTAACACATTTAACAACACAACCACTGCACATTTTTTTAAGCCGATTAATTTACAAAAAAAAACAAGAATAATAGAACAATAATATAAAGTAGCAATAAATCATGTTTTCATTTAGTCTGGGTTCCAGTTAGTGATCTCATGTTTTATTTAGAGACTAACTGAGCTTGTCATTAAAATGTGTTGCCCCACACATTTTACTATAAGTCATGTAGTGGCTCCGTATTGAGGGGTCTCAGGGTGGTGATTAATAAAATATCTAGACTTGTGTTGTCTATCCTCATTTGCTATGAATAGTCAAACCAAAATTTAGAGAGTTGAAGGGACGGTGGATCTCAGCTGCAGACCAGGTGATACAGAGTCTGCCTGTAATATGTTCCTTCAGTTGTCTGGCACAGTGAACACAGTGACACTTAATGTAGTGAGTTTTGGAGCAAAGCTGTTGCATGGCATGTAAGGATGAGGCCTCTTCATTATTTCTTAAATTTACATTTGATTTGAATTTGGTTGCTGCAAAGAAAGCACTCAAAATTACAAGCTAAAAGCTAAAGATCCCACATTTACAGTAAAACACAGTATTTACACAGTACAGATTTATATCTGACGCTCGGCCTCCCCTAGACTTTGGATTTGGTGCAACTCTCCACAATGTGACATGACCCTACAGAGCTTTTTAAAAGCCAAAAGTGTTGACAGTCATATGCTTAGCGGCTCCCCCTACAGACAGTACGTAAGCTGGAGGTCACACAGGTACCCGCAGAGTATTTCTTATGTGGCAGTCTGTAATTTTCTTTAGAGTGAAAGCTGGCAAATGCAAGCCATCAACCTTTAAAATTACGGGTGAAGGTGCTCACATTACTTAGACGTGCAGGTACTTCGCACACCCAAGGAGCCAATCAAACAAAAAACAAAAACATAAACAGATAAAATCTACTGAACATTTCAAGATGGAAAACCTGTCACTGGGATGATTCTCAACACAAAGAAAACAGGAAAAACAAGTGAAGGGGTCTTTTGAAACCTAAGGTAAATAAGAGGAATCAGGCGTTGAACATCCAGGTAATAACTGATGTTATGACTTGGCATTTGCTCTGACATGCATTTGAGACAGGAACATTAAAAGATATCCAGCATTTGACAGGTATCACAGTTCCCCCAGGCAAGAAGGATTCTCATTTTGATGAGTGTGTCAGTCACAGTGAAGCCTGTCGACAAGCCAGATTTCAAGCACTGACGTTCAGGAATAACTCGTGCCTCAAAAATTACAAATGGAATATTTAAATAGCTGTGTGGAGAAAGACTGATTATTGCTAAACTACAAAATGTTTAGTTTGGGGTGTTTTAGCATTTCTCACAAATACAAATTTCAGCGAGACTTTCCTTGTGTAACCATTAAAGCCACAAAATGCCTCAAGTCAGTATCCTGAGTATACTTGTTGAAATAACAATATAAAAAATAAAAACCATTGACTTGAAACAACATAAACAACCACTTCCAGTCTGCAAAAGCTCAGCAGAGTGCAGGTGTATAAATTCCAAAAATGGATCATTCATAATCAACTTCAATGAATTAGTTGTGACTGAAGTTGACAGGGCTGTAGAGAGATGGCGGACAACACAGGGCTTTAAATGCCATGCTCAGCGCCAAGTGTGAATAGTCGCTCTGTATGCATTTTTCACTCCAGCATGTGCCATGTTCAGTATATGACACTCACACTGATTTACTACCTTCTCCCAGCTAAATCATTTACAGGGATATGGCTCTCTGTGCTTTTAATGGTTGTTGTATAGACCTGCTTGCCTTTAAAATGTTCCACAGGCAAGCAGCCATATGTCTGGATGGATGGGAGACCTCTCAGTACTGATTAATAAGCTGCTCAGTACTTCATTGCAAACAGGGTGTCATGAAACCGTGTATAACCAGGAGCAGCCGAGGCACAGCTGAATGTGGTGTGTGCCTTGTGTGCAGTTGTGAATAGGCCTCAGTCCAGGGCTCCACAGGTAGTACCTGTGATTCAGTGTAGTGCTTACACAAAACAGATCTGTTTTAAATTGTGATGTGTGATTTACCCTCAATGTTCACATGGGAGACCTATTATGAAATATGAATGGGTTTGGTTTTTGGCAAATGTTTGTGTTGGTTGGTCTAAATGCCAGTTCAAAGAAACAAACTGTCAGTTCTTTCAGGGAGGCCAATCTATTGCTTTGCAAACAAAGCCAAGGAACATTATTCATTACAATGCCATTCAAATTTCATTTCATGGATGCCGCCAATCAAAAGGCATTGTTTGAAATGTTATTCTCTGTTAATGTTTAACGTCTCTGGCAGTTCATTGAATTTTAAGCATATGCTTTTGGAAAGGGAGACCTGATGTACAAACAATTAATCATCCACGTTTACTTTAGAGCACCTGTTGATTGTGCTCTCCGATAACAATTGAGCCGCCCATTTGTTTGATGAATGTACACTTGTTCAACTCACAATCGCCGTTGGCATTCATTTAATTTACCTTTAGACCAGTAGTTGTTTAAGTGAAAAATTTTAGGGGGTCTGTTGAAGTTGGACTACTGTATTTTAAATAACTACAAATGTTCTCATGTTGAGGATGACTATTGTAGCACACAGATTATAAACTTAAGTATTAAATCAGAAGCAAAGATTTAACATTATGGGAGTCAAGGGGATGTGATCTTACTGGCTGCAGAGTCTTTGGCCTAATGTGTGTTTGTCCAAGGTTCTGTGAAATTAAAATGAGAACAACTGCTTCAGACAGTCCAAAACTGCAGGGAGGCAGCCAGCCTTTTCCAGATCAGAGCTCAACACAGCCCAGCATGGCTTCGACAGGTTGAGTGCCTGCATGCTTTCACTCTAAAATGACAGAACAATATCCCCTTGTTCTTGGCGAAAAGAAAGAATCAACGTGACAGCTGTGAACAGATATGAAGATGACGGGGAAGTCAACCATGTGAGATGCAAAATGCTTTCCCCCCACCCCCCTTCTTACATCTTGTGAACTTCGAAGCTGTAATTGCTAATTTGATCCATGAGCTGTTTGATACACTGTTTCATGATAAAGTGCTCCACTATCTGTCAGGAGTTTGAGATCGAGACATCTGACTTCAGTGTGGGCACCTTTTCAGCCATGAAGACAACTAGAAAACTGAATAAAACACTCAATCATTCATTTAATCATATTCGGTCACTTTAAGGGGAAACGAATTCTTTATTCCTGTCCATAATATTAATGCTGACATTTAATTGTGTAGGCCTATATAACGTTTTATTGTTATCTGTGCTAACAGAGTTAATACCCCCCCATGCCTTACAGTGCAGGCAAAAGAAATGCGACTTCCTGGCAATTCACTTAATTTAGGCATGTTCCCACTTGAGACAGAAGTGCACATACACACACGCACACACCTGTATTTTTGGTGAGCTATTAAATAGTTTCAGTTGTTTCAACTGTTCAGCTAATTGTGCTTGTTGAAAACTAACTGAGCTCGGGCTCTGCCACAGCTTTCCAAACACACTGTATAATGTGAGCTTTTAGCAGTTCTAGTTGAGTCTCTTCAGAGTGAAACCTGGCTGTTGGCCACAGAAGGTCTGTCGTTTGAGTATCACATGGTTGGTGGTGTTTCCTACGGCTATATTTATGTACTCTAACTGTATCCCCTTTCATTGCAACCCTAACCAGTGGGTGATTTGTCTCCATAAGAGAGTGCCATTTACAAGCAGCCATGCTGGGGTGGGACCCCAACCAGAGGACTTGTTAATAGCACACATCCACTTCTCACCAGATGCTGTCCAGAACAAACCAACTTATACTGAGAGAGATGTCGAAAGCAATTTTCTCTGAACGCTGGACCACAGTGTTAAACTTTAAATGAGTTTTAAACTTGCATGTTTTGTTTAGTTTTTTCATCTGTCTGGCGCCTTCATACAGTATACGGGAAAGTAGCTGAGAAGAGCTCTGTAATTTCTCATTATCATTTGGGTATAAGACAAACAAGAGAAACACACAGTGTATGACTACCTTATCATAAATAAGTAGTATGGCAGACAGATGACAGATTATCTTTGAAACTTTGAACATGTGGTGGTGATGAAAAATCAGTCAACCAAGATCTCTTTAGACTTTCTAACATTTCAACTGCAAATGAAATATAAAATAGTATCAAATAAAATGGTGAATTGGTCCTTTGTCCTTCGGCGCACACCCCTGGGTCTTAAAGACATTGACCCCTGGGAACCTGTGGGTCACTGTTTACTTGCAATCAAACGCCCAAACTATTTTCCAGTCAACTGTAAGAAATTTTGACTTCAGCACTACAACTGCTGTTCCTCTATGTCAGTTGTATGTATTCCACAATTCCAATTCTGTTTTCATTGCCACATTCATGTTTAATTAGTCACCATATTTACCTTTCACAGTACTGATATTTGTATCTTAATGGTATTGCTTTCTTTTAATTAAAGGTTTAATTTCTTGTTAAATTTGATGTAGTATATTTTTATACTTTTATGTATTTTTTAATAAACAGTATATCCCTCGGTGACTCTGCATTTGATTGGAGTTGCTACTGTATTTGTACTGTAATTTCCTTTTTGGTGACATGACAGTAAAGCTGTCTTTAAGCTCTGTTACTTGGTCAACAGCAAAATAAACCAGCCCACAGTCATGTGTACTTCCAGTGATTGTATTTGGCTTTGTGATCAGGGTTGTAGCCTACAGCTGTAATGTATGTTTATCGGGGCACGCAAACTGTTTACATGACATCTAATGGTTTTTCAGTGTTGATTTTCTTTACTACTACTGTTTGAGTTATTTGTCACTTTCACTCTGTCACATAGTGATCTGGGTTTAGTCTTCATCTAGCATTATTGTGAGTTTATGTTAGTCAGTGTGAACATGTTTTCTTACTTTCACCCTCAGATGAGTCTCTGACCAATTAAGAGATGATACTGTCTTAAATATATGTGGAGCACATACTGTAAATGGGAAGCTTTTTAGATTCACGGGGGCCACTGAGGTCAATCTAAGATGGACACTATACATGCCACTCCAACTACTTGGATCAATTTTGAAAGTATCTCTCTCTCTTGATGTAATTGCCCTCCATTTCATAGAAACAGATTTATTGAAAATCAGATCTCAGGTTATGGGCCCTGGTGACAGCAAAAGAAAAATGCAGAATTTACTGTCTGCTTTTACAGCCGGTTTTCAGAAGTAATTGTTGCGGGACATGATGGTGAGTTAGCAGTTATAAACCTGTCCTCCATATAAATTACCTAATCAGGAGATCCCAGTGGTTATATAAATTGAGCCACTCATTCGTCTTCAATGGCCTGTGTGTGCATATAAAACCACAACGACCATCATATACTTCACAGGAAAGGGGGTAGCTGTTGCTGTTTACAGAGTTAGGGGGAAATGGATGTCTTTTCGCATGCTCAATCAACTGTGAAATGTCCATTTAATCATCCCCAGAAACCCCCCTGGTTTATTTGTGCTGCAGCACAGATTTACATTTCCAAACATCCCCCATATTAATCATTACTTCATCACGCCCTCCAACTGACAAGAAGCATAAACCACCTCAGTGTACTGCCCTGTCGACTAATGTGTGTATGTTTCTGTCTAGGAGCATGTGTGTATGTCTATTTGTGTGTATGTGGGTGGGTTGCTGTGAGGGAAAACCCTGCCCTTAGATTCACTCACCACCACTCACTGTGTCCAGCAGAAATACTGAGTTTTAGTGGCATGATTGCATTTTGTTTGTCCGCTGAGATTTTTGAAATACAACTTTTCAGGCCAGGGAAGCCAAATGGGAGTCACTCACATGTACTTTTTCTTCTCATGAGGAAATCAGAGTGATTGATGTTATTTTTCAGGAAACAGCATCAAAGAAAAACCCATGAAGTGAAAATGTCACATACTGTCGTTTTTTTTTTTTTGTAAAGGGTGAACTGGCTTTAAAAATAGCAAGCATTCAGTTTGACTTTAGGATAAAACACTGTGAGCTTTAACAAAATGGCTGCAGAAAATGTTGAGGTCAGATTTTAGCTTCTTGCAAAAAAAAACAATAACTGCATCCTGGTCTGTCGTCAGCATAAGGCAGCTTGAGTTATTTACACATGCTGTACTGCAGCGGGCAGGAGTACCTTGGCAGAGCCTGCCTACCTGCCGCTGTAATGAAATTCAGGACGTCTCACCATCAACAATGAATCCTTCATAAAAGAGTGAAGTATGAGTTTATCACCCAGGATGAGAAGCATGTTACATTTGCCACTTTAAACAAGATGAATGGGTCACTCAGCCATTTACATTCTCATACATTTTTATGACTCTGCCATGAAGTCAATTTGATCTATTGGTAACAAGATAAATGATGGGCATAAAGCTTTGGCAGTTCTGACTTTAAACAATCTTTCATTTGATGCCAGTCTTTTACTTGTACATGACGCACCGTCTGTCTTCCCAACCTTGTGCTCAAACAGTTGAAGAGTAAGGAGAGAATGGCAACCTTCCTTATCCTGACAAAAAGTATGCACATCCAACATCAAGAATTTCAATTGACACAACATATTTTTGTGAGTAACATGTATGTGCTATTCTTGATGGGAAACAGGTTGACCTCCATGATACACAGAGATGTTTTGTTCAACCTGGTCGGTGGAGACCTTCAGCGAACCATGGGAGTTTGCCATGCAGTAGCATGAAAAGCAGCTGAAAGCTTCACTTTGCAGTTGCCAGCGCCTTTCAAAGATTTTTTTCTTCTTCTGGAATGGTGCTCGTATGTGTACATTTGAGCATGGAATTTCAGTAGCACGGAAACAGAGTTAGGTCGCAAGAAATATCCCCTGTCAAAGAGTGATGGAGGATGGTGAATGGAGCTGTCCGAGGGATCAGAGTGATGGAATAAGAAATCCTTTCTCTCTCTCCCTCTCTCTCTCTATCTCTCTCTATGTCCTTCATCACATTCTTCCTCTTATTCTCATTGTCCGGTTATTTTACACATGCCGTTGGCTGGTTGGATGTCACCAATGGAAATTTCAACAGATTAATCTGTCTCTGACTGTCACGTAGATGAACCTTTTAGCTCTATAGACAGCAGATTAAAAATGTTGCAGCAGAGCGCCATGGATGAATCCTTGTGGAGACCTCAGCACCTCTGTGTTGTAATTTGAAAACAGCCCAGGCCCATTTAGTCACTGGTGAGCGAGGGCGTTGCAGCGCAGACAGAATGATGTATCACCTGGTCCAGCTAAATGACAATTTTATTTCTCACCTCCACTTTCACTGCAAAGTATTACCAGCACACTTTTCTCCATGGCAACTTTTGATTGGACATAACCTCCGTCAAGCTAACTAGCAAGAGACTTAGCCGCAAAAACACTGACATCATCCTCCAGCGCAGATTTGGTGACTGACAACACATGCCAAGAAGCACAGACAAAAGCAGCACATTTTAGCGTGCGCAAATGCGTTTCACTGTGAGTACAACTAAGGTTGTTTTTTTGTTGTTGAGAGAAGCTGCTTTGTAGAGAAATGGGAAGTAATTTACACCCTAATGTCATCGCCACTAGAGGCATCGCCGCTTCAAGGGAGACGAAGAAAGAAGGAGAGAGCGAGAAAGAGCTCTATCATGGAATAGGGAGCTCCTGTCCGCTGCAGTGGGCCGGGACAAAGCTGAGAGCTCCCAGACGCCCTGTATGATTAATGACTTATGGTCATGCTGTGTGGAAGCCTGGTAATTAGCTACAGGCTGATTAAAGACAAGTAAACTTCTGCTGATAACCCGATTCTGTTTCTCCCCAGCGCCGACACTGGCATGTGGAAGCTCTTACTGCCAGGGTTGCAAGAAACAGACCAACATTGAGTATGATGAATGTAGTCTCCACCAGGCGTATGCAGGCTCTAATTTAAAACTATTTAGCGTTTGACATATTGGCATTGTGCTCTCTCTGTCTCCCTCCGTTCATGTTTGTGGTTTTCGACGGCGTCCAAGTTTCAGGGGGCTGTTGTTTTGAGCCTGTGCCTGGCATATTCATGAATAAAGTTTTTGTCCTGCCCCCCCCCCCCCCCCTCTCTTCTTTTGCTCCCTCTGGTCTTTTCCCTGTTCATAGATTTCCCTCCAAACATTTGCATTTTCTATAATAGCGAACAAGGAGAGTGGCAGCCTGCCACAAGAGTTCGTCAACTACCAGATTTTTACAGCTCTGGCTGTCCAGAAACAGACAGGAGAGCTAAAGCTGGGCCAGAAAGTGGACAGCATTACACTGGATTTACCTTATGAGACGAAATGTAAGCCGAGTTAGCTTAGGCATGAAAAGGAAGAAGGCCTCCAAGTACTCCACCAGCTGCCAAAAAACGACCCACACAACCATCCAAAGTCTTGTCTCTGTATTTTATTGAGGCGGAACTATTTCCCTAAAGTAAACAGATGGAGCAAAAGAATAATGGATAGCAACATTAAATACAGCTGATGTCAGTTGTTTTGCAGTTGAGCTTAGAGAATACAGCAGATACTGAAATAAGTGTCAGTGTTACTTAATAAATACTGTAGACTGTCATCATCCTACTCTGATGGGAATACAATATCATAACAAGATGTCATGCAACAGATGGATCAATCCCTCCACTAAAAACGTATCATTAGAGACAGGAGACAGTTTTGCAGTGGATACCTTGCTACAACTGCTCTAATTGTGCAACTCAATTTGTCCGTGGCAAGTGAAAAATAGGCACTACTCGAAATGAAATACAGGACTCGTTGTAAGTGTGTGTAAGGGTCTCCGGTAGGGAAAGGACAGTGCCACAGGGCAACCGTATGTGTGCTGAGATGAAAAGCCTGGCCACCTATTCCTCTCCTTTTATCACCCCACTCATAATTAGGTTGGTTAACATACTGCCGTGTATGCAATCATATTGACTGGACCTTAATCATATTAATATTGACTTCCCGTCTGTGCTTGCCCCAGGTGACGCTTGTAAGTCCAGAGTTATAGCCCTAACCTATGGGAGGAAATTAGCTGTGGACACAAGTTTGTTCTTGTTCTCCACCCTTTGTGTGAAAATATTTAGCAGGCGGGGCGGGCGACAACACTGTGAGAAATGGAAGGGGAAGCACAGTGTTCTACATAGAGCACCAGACTAAGGCATGAAAAATGCAGGAAGAGCAGAAAGAGGTGCAGCGTGTGTTAGTTTGGCTGGCAGTCCATTAGGACTGATAGACATTTCACTTACCAAAGTCAAATATAACAGTCTAGCATTCATTAATATGAGGAAGGGTCCGGGAAATCAAACCCACCATCTGGTTAAGACGACAGTATAATCTACAACTCATGATTAGGTCTAAGGAGTGGAATTTCACTTTAATCTTTTTCAGGGCTTGAAATTTCCATCTGCACTGTGCGCCACATCATTTTTCTTGAAGACAAATGTGCTGTTTTTCATGTTCCAAAATTAGATCAGAAGAAAACGATTAATCATGTCATGGCCTGGGAAAGGAAACAACGATCAGATTTTTCTCTCTTCCCTCTTTCTCTCTCGCTGCAACCGAGCCCCTCCCCTTTCCTCCCCTTTCCTCACCTCTTCCCTTCCTTCCCCTCTAGCCTCATCTCATCCCCTCTGTAAGACACCACTCCTCCCCACCTCCTTCCTGTGTCTCTTATCCTCTGCCTTTACTTTGCTCTATTTCACCCATGTTTCTGGACAGCATTCCTGAGCCATATCTTCCTCCCTGTCTTCGCGTGAGACAGAGTTATTTTTCTCTTCATCGTCCGGCCCTGAAAGAGGAAAGAAGAAAGAAAATACACATAGGCTCGATGAATACTACGAAATGGCAATGTGTCTTCAATTAGCATAGCCTTCCTTCTTCTCCTCTGCCCTCCCTATGGTGGCGAACAACAGATGGCAGCATGTTTGTATGTGACACCACAACCAAATCTAAACTGGGAAGAGTGCAAGTCACCGGGACTGCAAATTAGTGAGGCCACACAACTGTCAGGTGCTGGCCTCCACTGACAGTTGTAGCCCATTACGGGAACATTGATGTTTTCACAGTGTGACAAAAAGGATTCCTTTTTTCCCTCTCCTTACAGAGGACCTGTCTGTCAGCCAGCTCTCAAGTCATAACAAATCACTGGCACTCAGCTGAGGCTGAGCATTGGGAGCGTCAGGGGAAGATAAATGACCTGCAGGCCTTTGAAGTGCTTTGGCAGTTCAGATGGCTCGGCAGCGCTGACAGAGAAATATACACAACAGCGTAACCAATAATGAGAACATTAAACATTCCTGCCTCCTGACAGGCTGACAGGAAAGCCCAGCTTGGCATCAATCATCTTCCGAGGCATAACCTTGACAATTAGTCTCCTCTCTGCCTCCAGCTCTCACCCTGCGCTCTCTAGACTCCAATACCCAGACTGCACTAGCTGCCAGGCTCGAGTCGGATAGGATGGCGGGGTGAAGATGTCAGCAGGAAGGCAGAAAGGAATGAGGGCTACAATCAGTGGACCAAGACAGATTCCCTATCTGTGTATGTAGGTGACAGCGGATGTGGGCCCAAACATGTCAGGGCATCACATTGGATTTGTAGCCAGCCTCAGTCATCTTAGCCAGGAGGGCAGGGACTACTCTGCCTTCTGCTCCTTTTTCATTCACCTCACATTCACCGTCACCTGCCTCTCTTTCTTAGTCAATTATAGTTCTAATTTTCACAAATAATACTACATTCTGAGACGAAGGTTACACTTATGATGAAAGTACAACTCTGGCTATACTTTGTAAGATTACCTTCATACAGTATAGAGTCACTAAACACATTTTACAAGCTTTTAGTGACTACCAATTGTATATTTTCAGTCAACAATACCTTTTGAATCTTTTCACTGCTTTTAAACATTGGGGGTTAGAAATCAAATAAACACAATTGTGGGAATTGTATTTCTAATTTATTCAAACACACAATTAAATGGTGTTGGGTTTAAATGTATTCTGAAGTATTTTGTCTTCATTAGTGTTGAAGCAAGATTACCTGCAAATATTTGGTTTTGTCATCAAAATAAATAAATTTAGTGTGACAAGGAAACTGTAAAACATTTCAGAGCTGAACAGCACAATCCAAACATGCATGTCTCTCAATAACAGGTTCTGAAACAGCAGGAACAGTTAGAGACCCCCAGTCATACTGTGGCTGAGCACAGTTTTTCACTTGTGTTTCCTCCATTAGCCATCCGCATGTAAATCAACACAGACAAGCTGACCCCCAAAATGTTTATGTTCTCCAGTTTCAAGCACTTGCACACTGCTCGGGTCGAACATTTTGTTGCAGCACCAGAAGAGATGATTTATGTGGAATGAAGACATTTCCCCTTTGACTAGCACATTCGCAAAAAGGTATGTCAAGGATGTGAGGTGCCTGGTACGGGCAACCTTTCAAGAGAGTATTTTTTTACCCGCTTATTGGAAGAGCAATAAATATCTGGGCGACAGGGCCTTCTCATGGTTACAAAGCCTACCTGCAACTGAGCTGGATAATTAGCAGGCCCTGAAGATGATATATGACTTTCATTACCCTTTGGGACGGGGCAAACTAAATGAGGACACAGCTAATTGCCGTGCAAAGCAGTCTTGCATGATGTGGGGAAAACTGCAGTCCATGCCTTTCTCTCTCTCTCTCTCTCTCTCTCTCTCTCTCTCTCTCTCTCTCTCTCTCTCTCGCTCTCTCTCTCTGTGCTTTGTTGAAAAAAGGAGGCCCTGTTGCGGTTGTGGGGCTGTGATCTCCCTCTCCTCCCTGCCTCGCTGCCCGCAGGAGTTCACTGGCTGTCCATAAATCAGGAGCTGCTTACAGCTGAAACTACCCTGAGTCATCAACATGCAATAAGCTGAGTGACAGATTCAACCCTGACTACATTACGCTCTCAGTTCAAACAGTCTTGTTCTCGACTCTGCTTTCATTTCTCACCTTAACTCTGTCTCTCTATCTCCCCTGTCTGTCTGCCACATCTTGAACTTCTTCTTAGAAATCCAAACCCACGGTAGGGATAAAAACAAAAGCGGGTATAATCATAAGATCTTCCTCTCTGCCAAACATTCAGGGGGATAGGGAGCGGGAGAGGCTCTAAGCGGAGTGGGTACGAAAAGTGTTTCCAGAAGCAGCTCTCACAGGAGTTCCAGTGGTGGAAGCTAATGTCTAAAATGGTGGGGTTAAGTATGTTGGCATCCATTACAGCAAGAAACCCCTGCTCTCCTACTGACACGCAAATTTAGTCAAGCCTCTCATTTGTTATGGGTTAGCAGGAGGGTTGGTAGTGATGGTTGTTTCTGATGAAACTTTAATTCATGACTTGATGCTTGGTATCCTCTTTGTAGGAGTTCTCATTAGCTCAAGTTGCAAGTTTTTAAAAAGTGAATGACAGGTTTCAAGTTATTGTGACCTATGACATTAAAGACCAATGGGAAGATGTATTGTTGTCTGTTTATAGATGTTGAGCATCAATACACCATTTGTGGTTATAATGGAAAATATTTCAATAATACTGATTCCAGAGGTCCGGACCACTGGAGGCAGTAATCACGCTTTGAGCCGTTGCTCTGTCAGATATACAACAGAAGAAGAGAAACTCCAGCATCTGATCACACAATGCATCCAAACCAACTGTGGGTTGAAAGGATTCAGCACGTCATGGTGCTTAAAAAAACAACAACCAAAGAACGTTTTCAACAATCAACCCAGTAATACTGAACTCAATAATCTGAGTCTTCTTCTGCATGATATCAAATGTGTCCAAATACCAGCTTCTGCCAACTGTGCATGTTTCCCAAATAAGCTTTTTTGTATTTGTATGCAATTTTAATACTGCATGGGGAAAAAAATATATGAAGATATATAATGAGGCAATGCACACAACTACATTGGCCCTTACTGAAAGAAAGGTTTGAGTTTGAAATAAGGAAAATCAAAAGGATTATGATTATTAACCAAATTAGGAAGGGTATACTGTACATCTTTATACTTACATGTTTTCTTTCATTACATCTGTATATTATGACAGTTCCACATTTGAACCTCTCTTGGCATTAGTAGAGGACCTTTGGAAATGCAACATTATTCCAATTGTTCGATGGTTAAGTGTCAGTGTAGTAACACGTGGTCTATTTGACCAGATTTATACTTTTTGATTTGACACCTTCCCAGTGCTTTACCCTCAATTAAACTAATTTCATCATTTTCCATTCTAATGGGGGTCAGACCACACATAACAGTCCCTGACCTTTTCCTCAGCCATGCCAAAGACCTATAAAATACAGAGAAGCAGCTCTATCACCAAATGATTTTGTCAGGCATGAACTTAATTTACTTCACTTGAAGCAGCAATCTGGAGCCTATTAATTCCCTCTCAGCGCAGTGAACGAGGTCTTTTTGAAACTATTTCACCTCTTACTAATGAAGCAATTGTTTCCTCTACCATGTGTCAGCTCGTGGAGCGTCACTAACCTCAGACAGACACAGAAAGGCTTTTGAGCTGTCAGGAGGGGTTTTGTTTGTTTCCATCAGCTGTGCCGATCTGAGACTTGAAAGGTACAGCTCGGTTTAGATCCAAATGAATCAGGCACAGTCCAGCGATGAGAGGGTGTGTTTGCTTACTCTTCCAGAGATAACAGCACGAGTCAAACCACCGGGCTTTACCTGCTCTTACGCTTATCTGAATTCATTTGGTTTTGATTACATTCCAAGTTAAGTGAAACACTAATTGTTCCTGAGAGCATAACTATTTCAGGCTGCGTGACATTTAGGGCTTCACCAAACAAAAAAACACTTGATTTTGTTGTGTTGCGAGAGAACAAAGCTAAACTTCAACTATGCAAACAAGCTCATGATTCCTTTCTTTCTTTGATTTTTGCTTCAAGTTGTTCTATTGATTCCATCTTTGTCTCCTCATCTACGCCCACAGACATCAAATCCCATTACGCACTGCGTTGTCAGAAGTCATTAGATCTCGTCTTTATTTTATTTTTACTGACACTGGGTGAACTCCACTGTTGGTTGAATTCCTCTTTGTCCTGGGTGGGACTGTTGGCTGAGCACAACTAGAAGGGAGCCGGCCTCAGTGATGCCTCTTGTTTATCTCAAGGTGAGAATTGTTTTTGTTCTCACAATTCTCACACCATATCTTTCTTTTTGGCCTGCAGCTCTGAGGGGCACATACGAAGAGGAGGTGAATGATTCTGACTGAGACATCTCCATCTGTCTGTTTTTTATTTTTTGATGTGCTTGCATTTTTTCTTTGTCTAGAAATGAATGTTTTTATCCCTCCGATAGTACATCTGGTCCTAACAAAGGCGCATAGTATTTTTGGCTCAAACTTTGCCCCAAATTATGGGTATTATCTTTAGAGTATATTTAACCAGGTTGAGATTTTCCAGGGGGCGATTTCCCCCTTTCTGTTCTACATATCCCTGCCTCTGCTAAATTATTTTCATCCCCAGTGGGTGCTACTTCACCAATCAACCATATTATAATAGAAGGATTTTAAACTAAGTAAAGCGTTGTAATGTGAACCGTCTATAGTGCCAGAGAACATTAAAATTCGAGCGGCAGCTGCTGGTTATATTTAGCCAGTACAGAGCTCCAGGACACTGGCTACCATGGGGAAATGTTTAGCTGCCAACAGGTGACTGCGAGCCGGGTACAGGCACCGCCAGATGACGGCCCCTTCAGAGGCTGTTGTATTAGGGTTGAGCCAGAAAAGTGAGCATCATCCTGTGTAACAGTTAAGTTCATGATACAGATTGTGGTTTTAATTAAAACATTACCAGGAACAAACAAGCGGTAATTTCTCCGCAAAGTGAACTCCGTTCTCCAATTTAAAAGCGCTGTGTTTCCATTTGTGAATTTTATTTACCAACTTCAGTTTCAGGTACCCAGTACACTTGAATGTCATTAGTGACAATTGTGCTTTTCCTTCTATGACAAGTCAAAATGTCTGCTGTGAAAAAGACCTATTGCCAGGCGTCTGCATGTCAATCTATAGTAACAAATTAGCAGTTCAGACCTACAGATGGGCAGAGATTGTACAGTTTGCTGTACACACATATAATGTAATGTAAATAATTGAGAAAAAGTGAACGTTCTATTTTCACACTATGCTGCAGTTGATATTACAGCCCATGCACTCATGTACAGGTGTTTTCCCTTATCCTGGTTAACCTCTATTCAAGTTGAAGTTGGGTGGGGCCACCAAACTTTATGAACCGAGAACGTGGAACCTCTCCCAACCTTGTCTTGCTTTACCAGACTTTCCTCTAGCTAATCCACACAACATTCTGGGATAGGAGGAAAAAAAACATGCTCTGGTTTATGGGTATTTCTGTAAACCCAATCACAATTGTCTTTGGCTGTGCCAAGCACTGGACAAAGCCACGGTGATGCTGCAAAAAAGCCTTGGGAAGGAACTTGTTTTGGGTGAACATTTGAACGTTCAAAAGTTGTTTTAGTCTTGCAACAGAAAACAGATAGTTTGGTTAGCTGTCTGATAAAGAGTTAACCATAGTCCTCATGAATCCACCAGAGTTTAAAATTCCAACACAAAGAAAGTAGAAGGTAACAAACAGCCAGCAAGACTAAGACAAGTGTAAGTGTATTAACGTTTCTTAACTTATTTGACCTGCGCTTAACATTAAGCTTTATTAAGCACATGACCATTGGAAAAGTGTGAAAGCAAACAATGTGCCCCAGTTAACAAAACATTTTGCAGGTTTAAATTCAAAATCTAAAATCCCCAAAGGACAGAACACACAAAACCATTTTTTTAAACCAGTCATTTAGAAAAAAACTAAAACAATACCAATACCTGGTGCAGTCTGGATCCAAACTACAGCCTACTGATTCTACTCCAATTTGATACTGGCTAAACATGATGTTGTCTGCTTTGTATCAATAACAGTGTTTGTTCTTGTTAATCATCATGAGGAACAAAGCAGAATTGAGGTGACAGTAGCTATGTTTCCATCCACACGTTTTTATCCAGATTAAGTGATACCGAATAAAAAATGCCTTATTGAAGCAGTAAAATTCAATGGAATTTCATGAGAAATATGTACGAAATACGAAGTAAATACGTTCGGTCCCATCGGATTTTATCTTGATCAATATACGGCTTATCTGATTAACCCTGATGGAAACGTTGCCGAATAAATAACGAATTGCGATTAAGTTATGGTCATTTTTAAGTTGCAACCTAACCTCCGCCCAGTACTTCCGCTTTGTTTGCACACATGGCGGGTGTCAACATAGACAGATGTAACTGGACAAACGAGGAGACAAGATACTTTTTGATTTAAAATTGACGGCTATTTTAGAGCGAAAAAATTTAAGAAATGCCATAATTTATCAGGAACTTGCGAAGGAAATGGGCTACAAAGGTTATGACAAGATGTGGGACGTCCTCCGGAGTAAACGGAAGGCGCTCAAACAGCAATACATGTCTCAAAAAGAGTTGTCTTGCGGCGGTGCCGGAGGGACAATAAAAGCCGAGTTGCATCTGCATCATCATAGTGATGTGTTGATAATGTCATTCTTTTCTTATGAAAGCTTGAGAATGTCGGTATCAGCTGGCACATTAGCACTATTATAAATTGAGCATTATTGATCATTTGTTGGTAGATGGCGCAATCCATTTTGTCTAGAAAACTTTGTTTGCAAACTTTTGCTTGAAAATGAATGGAAAGACCTTAAAATGTCTCAAATCAATTCAATATACAAACTTGATCGCAAAACAGCATGTGACGTCATTATGCCCAGGTTTTTATTTGCTTTAGAGTCGTTGGATGGAAACACACTTTCTTCAGCTTTATTCGCATTAGTTTTTTTTACCAAACTTCAAATATTTAGATTGAAAAGTGGATGATAACTTACCTAGTTCAAACAGCCGTTGGGGAAAAAGGTTGACTTGTAAGTAGGGCTAAAATACTAACACAACATACGATTGCAACAAACTGAACTGACCCTTCTATATTGTGAGACTTTTAATCTTGAGATATTTCTTTAAAATTTGAACCATATGTTGGGTTAATATCTGTGCAGACCTTTATATTCCCAGACGTCTAGTGCCGGTAAATTTAATGATGCTTTGCTGCAGGAAGAAAACAGCTTCTTAACAAATCCTCTTGAGATAGGTTCATAATAAAACTGCTGTTCCTGATCAATTGTTAATATGATGTTCCTACCTGACCACACTGAAAACACTATCTGAACTTGGGAGATTTTTTTTAAAAACATTTTCATTACAAAGTGTATCTTGACTGATTTTGTAGTCCAGAACATTTCATTTTATTTTTGTTGCCAATAAGAAAATAACATGAACAAATTATTAATTACAGCAAGGCAACATTTGAATCCAGCCAAGGCTGTTATGTAATGAGGTACAAATGAAACTGTATCCGCACATCACCCAACTTTGTTTATCTTCTTCATAAACTCCAGGCCTGCTGCTGAAGTAAAACTGGTGGAGTTTTGAATGAAACCTGACAAGCAACAATAAATCACACTAAATCATGAATCGATAACAAATGCATTCCAAATGATGAATAATGGCCAGGCAGTCATAAACTAACACAAGCACAACTCAGCAGGTCATTCATTTCATGGCAGCACAAAATAAACAGACACATTTCTTTCACAGCACTAATAAATTTCCCCGAAAAACTCAAAGAACAGTCCATCTGCTTCGAATAATTTTTAATTTCCTTTTCTGCTCTGTCCCCATTAGGTATTCCACAGAGATGTTCTCAAAATTCTTTCATTTACCTCCTCCCATATGCATCCAATTACTTTTCTCCCTGCACCGGGCCTGTGCCTGGTCTCTTATGAGTATGGTGCAAAATACCCTCACCTGCACCTTACGCAAACGTTATACTTGTTTTATCATCTGTGAGATGCAGTGAGTCATTCAGCTTGTGCTCTGGTAGATTTGGCCTGGGCTTTTGGTTTGATGTCGTCTAGCTATTGCCAGGAACACCTGCACCTCTTTCTCTCTCTCTCTCTCTCTCTTTCTCTAGGTCAATCTATTAGCTGGCTAAATGGCCCAGCAGATGTTCACAGACCAACGAGGGAATCCGTTCCTGTCCTCGTGACCGCTTCAGCAGTGATGCCGAGAGGATTTACACATGGAGCTGAGGACAACGACACATTTGAGTTCATTTATCACTAAATCATATTTAGGTAAACAATTCCACTGGGTGTCATCAGTGCTAACGGCATTTAAAACAACCCCCTCATTTCCCATGAACCGGATGATGCTTGGCTCTTTCAAAGCAGCTTGGAGGGAACAGGAACTCCTGTGGGATCCAGATATTAAACTTCTTGATCTTATTGTAGTTGACAGAGTAATGATTTTAAGAGTGCACATAACCTGCAACAAGAACATAACGAGGATATCAAACACCATGTATTTTTAAAATGTTATTGCACAAGATCAATAAAATTGTGTTTTATGCCTAATTTAAGACTTGGTTATAGTTTTGCTGATAATGCATCCTATGGCAATTTAGTACTGCCTCTCTTATCCCTTTAAAATAAACATAACAAAAATACTTTTTTAAATAAATCAATGTAATTATAAATCAATGTAAATATTTATTTATATAAAACAATTCATTATTGGTTTTTATAAAGTTTTTTTGATTTGTCTGTTTACTCAATGTGTCCAATTTGATTGGTTGTATAGAACTGTATTCTTTACATATTGTTATTACTATCACCTGATACCTCACTTACATAACTGAATGGAAGTATTTGCATGAAAATAATCTGTCAAAAGAAATTTCACACACAACTTTGATTTGTAAAAAGAAAAGTTGAATCTTACTTGCAAAACACGTGCACCCAAATGATATGTTTGAAAGTAATTGTAAATCATACAATGTCATAGAAAGAAAATGACTCAATAACCGTAATGCAGCATGCTTTCTGCCACACAGCATCATTTTGTCATTGATTACATGCCACTTGCAACACAGTAACACAGCAGATATCTGATGTGTTGATACATTTCAATTTCGGTAATAGCGTTAGCTCATGCTAATGCTGGGCGGGGAACGTTAACGTTATAAGGTCACAACATCGTTTAACACGTTTATAAAGTTATTTGAAGTATAATTGTTTTGATAGAGGTAAAGTTACTGTTACACAGCACTGGGCTAACCGACGATTACGTTTGCCAGAAGACAAATCCAATGCTAATTCAGCCAGCTATCCCACCCTGTTTTTTCTGTCTCGCTCTCAGTTTACAGTTACACATCCACAGTTAGCCAGCAGGCAGACACTATTATTCACCGACAAGAATCCAATCCCAGCCAGCACAAACCCCAGTGCTGGGTGATAACCATGATAACAGCAGTAACAGAAAGTTTTATGTTCCGTCGGGGAAACAGACCATATCAACCCAGGCATCCAAGTCTGGCAGACCGCGGTGGGGTGCTGAAATTCTCTCCCATTTAGTGTTTAGCAGTCTTCTTTACAATTACGTTTGACCCCCAAATGGTGACTGTCCTGTGGAAAAGTCCAAAAAGTGCAAGTGGGGAAAGTCTGAAAGCAACGTCATCCTATTGATGTATCCTGTAACCGGTATCTCCGGGGCTGTGGCTTGGCACCGGTGATACTCGGCGGCCAGCACTTGGCAGCCAGCCCCAGCCGCAAAGTAAGTCTCTCAGCAGGGTTGAGTAATGTTACAACAAACCTTTTTCCCCCAGTTCCTAAAACATCCAAGAAGTGACACTGATGTGAAACATATTGTGATGTTGGAGTTCTAGCTGCTGGCAAATGTTTGCTTGCTTTTTTTCGCTAACTGGTCAACTAGCTAGCTAGCTAATGTTAGCTACCAATGCAAATCTAATTGAGAAAACTTAATTATGTGGGGAAACTGCAGCTATTTTATCATTTTGAAATTAATTCACGTTACTGAATGCAACATGGATAAAACTGTAATGGATAAACCTATCCTACAGATATATTTTAATCTGCAATTGTTTTAAACTACAACTACAACTCCCATAATGCCACTACACAACATCGTGAAAAGTCAGTGTTTACATTGTTATTATTAAGAGATCACTAGCGGCCGGAAATTACATATTCTATGTTTAACAAAATTATCTTAAGGGTTAACTGCATGGTAAGCATCTTCTTTTCCCTAACACATATGATAACAGTTTATCTTCATAAAAACATAAAGTATGCCTTTAACTTTCAACTTTAGGCTCGGTAATCTCTGAAGCTCTGTGTGAACTGCAGCTGAGGCCATGCTAGTTGCATGGTGATCGTGTGTTCACACAACGCCAGTCCTTTCCTTCACACTTTGCCCTCAACCTCAACTGACCCCCAGGTCATCCCAGCTCAAAATAGGCCCCCGGTATTGCTTTTTATAACCTGTGTTGTGACAGACTGGACAACAGGACGTGCGAGCTAATTAATGCCTTAGAAACACAACGTGTCTTTATTAAACGGTTAGACAAGTGGATGCCAATGGCAGAACAGAGGACAGCGTGGAGGACACAGGCCCCTTTAGAAAAAAAATCTCCTACTTAAATTGATTGGCAAGAGGTTTGATTGATAAGTTGATCTGGCAATTGCTGAGTCTGTAGATTTGGAATATTTCCTGGGGTAGAACATATGGTTTGATTTACTGAGCAGTTCAAGAGGACAAGCTTGACAAGTAGAGGTGGGATTGAATGACATTTTTGGTAAGAGAGCAATAATTTATGTTTTCCCATGCCAACTATTAATACCCAGCTGGCCTCAGCACAGCACCACTTATGTAGGTCTTAAAGGCCAAGTAGGATGTGTTGTCACTGGTGTTTTTATAAATCTTGCCCACAGGAATGCAGCTTTAAACGGAAGACTGGAAGCAGAGCCGTGAGTGATGTGAATATGGGTGCTATGTGCATGTGTGTATGCTGTCAATATAATCTACACCACCTAGTTTTATCACTGTGATTTCTTGTGGCACCCTCTACTCTCATTACACAGGATCACACATTTCACTGTAACCATTGCATGGAAACTGGGCTCAAGAGATAATATCATGACCAGAGTGACTTATCACTGTTGTGAGTTACAGAGAATTCATGCTGAAATGAGGGTGAAAGAAAAAGCTCTGTCCAAAGAAATACATGTCCTACTATGTTTCGAAACCCTTGAATTTAGAAACTTCTCAACCAAAATTACACTTAAAGTAAGTGTCACATCATCTCTGAATGTTTAATTAATAAGTCTCTTAAATATTTACAAGAGGAGGTATCATATGCATGTAAGTTGAGAGAGAGAAGAGGGCTGTAATAGCTGGCAGT
>NC_048423.1:9919982-9951970 GCF_013103735.1 Etheostoma cragini | reverse complement strand
CACAACCCGACACAACACAACAAGTGGGGTTTCATGTGTTTTACAAGCTAGTATTTGCACACATATGCAGGCCTACTTAAGGTGTCTGTTAGGAATTTGTAAGGTAGCACACAAATAATACAAAAAGCTCACATTGGTTAAATATGAAGCTAAAGCCTGGAAGCAATTAGCATAGCTCAGCACAAAGACTAAGAGCAGGGGTAACCACCCCATGGAACCCTGACTTGTTTATGAGCTTTGTTTTGTACAGACGAAACAAACAAGATATAAAGTATTAACTAGTGAGTTTTAGTGGTGATGATATGCAGATTTACTGACAATTTGTAGTGTCAAGCGGCATCCGCCCCTAACACACGCAGAGGCGCGAGGGCCCGTCCAACGCTGCTTGCACCTTTCATTTAAATTTCTTTTACAGATTTCAAGTTAAACCCTTAAAATAAGATAATCCTTAAGATAATCCTTTACATTTAATAGACAGAAGTAACAGAGTGCTAATAATGAGCTACCATACAAAAACAGTTATTGTACAGTTACCTTTAAGTAGCACAGTTTTTGAAGCTTTATTAAACACAAGCGATATTTAAGCCACAATCTACAACAGCAACAAAACGTAATAAGTTTGACTCTGATGTGTTTAAGCCTGTTGCTTATGACATACTTTGGCTGACAGAATCCAGGCACTAAAGCTAGCCCTCTTGAACATGTTTAACCCACAATGCTCCAAACTGTCCTCAAGCTCACAGAACATCCTCATCGTTAGCCACATTGCTAATCCGAGGTTCAAGCATTCATGTTTGGTTCACAGGAGACTTGTCAGCTCCTGGTGGCACAGATGCTTGCCTGTCAGAGCCACTTCAGGACGATGGATGGAAGAACAGGCTGCATGGTGCTCTAACCTCTCGTCAGTGTTAACTTACAGTGGAAAATGCTAAACACCTCTGACCCTCTGTCCATCAGTGAGCTAGTTAGATGTCAGGGAGGGATGGGAACAAGACCTTTAGATGAGTTGATGGTTAAAAGTCAGCAGCAAACTGCACACCAGTTGCACGGCAAAGCATCTAGCCATATTGTTATAGTTGGGTAGCAATCAATAAACACTGTATGGTGTGTTCTTTGGTTTTTTATACCTTTGCAATTCAGAAACTTGCATACACAAACTATTGTTTTGATACTGAAGTTTCTTGTGTTTCTTTTTTTTTCTATACACACTCAAAGACAAGTGTTTGAGATGATTCCGGTTGAATTACATTTTTTGGAAAGTTAGGAGGCTCAAGCCCCCTGATCGACATTCATCAATGAGTCAGTGTTTTCAAAATGTCCACAATGGCGTCATTACCAGTACTCATAACAGACAAAAATACGAGAGTATTAGCCAAGTTGACAAATACCATAATTGTACTCTGTAAACAGCATATTGTCTGTTTATTGGGATAGGGTAAAGATATCCAATTCCACGGGTTAGTGAAATATTCCAACTAAAGTTTTACTGTTATTAAACCAGTGACAAAATAAAAACGTTATGTCTTCCTTTATAATTTTATGTGTCTGTTTATTGGGATTTATTTACTGCTCTTGGCCAAGTTCAACACACTGAACTGTAATCTAAAGTATCAGTGAAAATAGCACTTACTAAGCACCAGTTGACGTGGGACTTGAGAGACACCAGGGGCATAGTCGTCTCTGAGAGCTCCAGTTTCGGTGCTGCATGATTGAGGCTGCCAACCTGACAGGCCCACCTGCCCAGTGGCTACAGCCAGCTGGCCCGCACCATGATTAACGGCTAGCGTAAACTTACTCAGCAGGGTCTCGGACACATTTGTGCATTCACTCACATGTAGGAGTGTTACATGACACTAAAAGCTATTACAGAGCAGGGGCCCAGACCAAAGCAGGAATGACATCCATAAATGTTTAGTGGGACTGTCCTGCACAGTTATCACTTTTCAAAAAGAGAGACTCGCGCTTGTCAATAGAAGCATGATTCTAAAGATCGATAGAGCAGATTTATGCAATGTGGCATATGGGAGATTACCCCCAAACCTGGATCCCATATCTGCCTTGAGCTTTCACCCTCTACTTCCTCCATAAAAAGAAAATGACACCATAAGACTCCTCGACTCTAATCCCTAGTAGCTTTTTGATACCTTTGATTTTCATTTTTCAAGGGCGGCGTACTATTAATCTTTTGGTGGTGTGTGAAATCTAGCTCTGGGAAATCGCTTTGAAAACCTCCATCTTTTTTCAGAAGAGCAAGGTCTTTTGACTGGAACATTATCAATGTTACAGAAGGCACACTACCCCTCATACCTCAGTCTCCTTGAAAGGGCTTGTTTGGTGTGAACTAGCCAGTGAGTGAACAAGTTCAGGCGTGAAGGCAGCATTATGCATTAAATCAGGCAGAATACTGAGTAATGATCTGCAACATTTTCTCAAAAGCCAACATTGGAGGATGTGCCTTTGCTGTTGCTGCAAGCAAATAAAATACTCTGCAATACATACAACATTTTAAACAACAATGTATAATGTAACGTTTGAGGTTTAATGGCAATGGGATTTTTTGAGTATAGACTTGATCACATTTTGTTGTATCTGAGAAAGTGACTAATGTAATGCCCTGTGTAACATAAGGACATTTGTTTTACAAATGTAAAATAAAACTAATTGTGGGAAGTAGATGTTGACAGTAATGTTAAGGATTAAAACTCTAATGACTAAAAGACATAGGACAGAATTGATCATTTTTTAACAGGATGTAAGTTAAACCCTTTGCTGTTAATTGTGTCTTTGACTCTAATCACTGTTTTACATTTTTTTTGCACCTTCATTATAGGGAGTTGAAATTGTGTAGTGTAATAAATAGTTTTGAAGAGCTATTACAGTCCTGGTGATGCATACTATATGAAGCATACCGCATATGCAGCAGTGACTGGTATCACATTATCCCCCAACTAATAATGTACCAAAACCATGATGGGTAATGTACAGAGCAAAGCATCCAAACAGCAAAAAATGAATCACACCAATAATCCAGAGTATACATTATTACTGTCAGAGCGCAAACCTGCATTTGGAAGACAGAAGCAGCAGGAGCCCTTTTTTAGGCCAGCCATTTGTTAGTTACGTAGATGTCGATAAGGAAAGTCAGTGTGCAGTGGATAGTTAGTATTCTGGATAGGGCTCTTGGACAAATAGACGTTTTTTTTATCCCTCCCGTAAAACACCGCAGGCAACACCATTGCTCCAACTCCAATTAATTTCTACACCCCATTCATATTACTCTTCTATGTAACTGCAACGTTTTCTAATTGCATTCATCACCAAAACCCTCACTTAAGTTCCCCCAGTATATTTATTATCACGCTAACTGGGTCTAAATTATTAAACCTTAATGATGTGGGCTCTGAAAATATGTTGTCCTTTATTTTCCCCACAGAGAATCAATGCTATACATTAGCAGTATAAATTAAGTAATACTTTACCTAGGCATGTTACCGCCTTCAATATTCCTTCTCAGTGAAATGTATTCTCACAGTCCGGTGGCTTGCGGGGCCTCTTGGGAGGGGATGATATAGTTCATTCTAATGAAAGAGCTAGGTGCTGCTAATGGTTTAAATGAAGCATTTGTGCAAGAACAGCAGAGAAAATACATATGAGAGATCTGGCGAAAACAAGATAATTCACACTCCCGTGGGGATATGATATCATCGGACCCATAGTATATGCGGATGCTCCTGGGAGGCCACGCATGCAAGGAACGACTGCGTATTCTAGTGTGATATATGTGGGTCAGTAATAGAAATGGGCAATATACGGTAAAGTCCATCACACTTAAAGGTTAATTACAATAGCTACAGTAGTCCTACCTCTTTATGACAAAATTGGTTGTTATTAATCAACTTTAGAGTGCCTTGTAACATTATAAGGTGTGGAAAGGCATAATGGTCTGACACAATGTAATCTCGGTCTTTTTAGGATACTTAAATAAGCCCTTCATTTGAAAATTATTGCAAAGAAAGTGCCAATTAAAAAACGAAACCAAAATTTCAAATAAGCTGCCATAAAAGACGGTTTTGTCTGCTTTTGAATAATCAATGTCATTAAAAGTGGTTGTAGATTGAGCCATTAACATGATTTGAAGTAACTGATGTCTTTAATTTAAAACCTTTATTATTATCTTTCAACAAATCTAAATGGATTTCCGTGCTATCTTTTTTCCAAGGTGGGAAGTAGCCTCTAGATAAACAGAGATTAGAGAGTATTGTCTCATTGCAAGAGCATCATCCATAACCTCCCCCCTCAGAGTGACTTCAATTACATTACCAAGTTAAATGCTAGTGTTAGGGGGCATTAAGAGGTAAAAACATGGAGGTCTGCTGCAAAGTTAAAGCCTGTGACTGATGGCACACAGGTTAAAGAAATACAGGAGAAAGAGTAGATCTGAGCAAGGTAGCCTTGATATTTGCCAGATAGAGGTTTGGACTGAAATTCTCCTGCCTTCTGTCTCCTGCTACCAGGATAAATCCCCACTGATTACTAATTGCGTGATTCTTCTTTTCTCCATCAACTTCAACCCGACAGGTTATTTCAGCTTGTTATCGGGAAAACATTTATCCACTTGGAATTATTACTGTGCTAGGGCCTCTGGTGAAACACAAACAGTAGTGAATCTTGTAGAGTTATGGTAAGGCCTCTCCTCATTAGATGGCCAATCGACTGGCGGAGCGGAGGGCCCAATCCCAGCCCTTTATTGAGTGTTAAGGAGACACAGACTGACATTTACATCTCTTGCTTCTTCATGACTGGCTAGAGAGAAAATGGCTGCCATATATCCTGGCTCTGAGGAGTGGCAGCTAAGGTCAGACAGTGAGACACATCTTTGTCTCTGAGCAATGCTTTATGAACGAGATAGCACATTTGCCTCACAAAAGAAAATAGGATGAAGGCAGAAAATAGAATACAGTGGGTGCTACACTGGGTAAGTAATATGTCAATTTGATGAGTGCGCAACTTGGTTTCATATTACAAAAGGTGTTTTCCCAAGGCAACAGAACTCATCCAAAAACAAACCTAAAAGATGTAAACAAGACAAGTCACCCAATCTCATCTTGTCTGTATTGACTTATTGAGCAGAAACGAAGGATAACACTGTAGTGGATAAAGCACCCACATACCACAAAGAAACCACAACGGCCCTTAGCTTCTGAGGGGCTCTTTTCATTCAGTGGCAATTACAATCCACACCTGGCAACATAGAGGACTCAATGCCTAACAATGTCGCAGAGGAACTCTCTCCATAACTACCCTCCCAAATTGGCTCTACAGCTTCGACCCAATTAGGGCTGAAATATGGTAACTGCATCCGCCATTACAGTGCCATGGAGATTGTACAGGGAGAACTCTTGAAGGTTAGGAGGGGGTATGCTTCAGGAGTGATATGTTGTGCGGACTTATGCTTACACAGCAGAAAAAAGCACCATGATGAGGGGACAGCAGAAAGAAGAAAGAAGCAAAGGAGGGATGATAAATAAACACTCCTGGATGGATATCCTGTGGCCATATATATTAGAGTAGCGTGGACCACAAGAAAGGTTAGTATTTCGGCCAAAAACTAGACTTATTTACTGTATATCAAACATTATTTTGTATATTACTATAATAGGGAGTCTTTCATTAAATGCTAATATGGTCTGTTCAGCTCCAATGTAATGAGCCATAGATTTAGCATAATCTAGATGAATTAGCATTATAACATGAATTTTACCAATTTATTTTGAAAGATATATTAATTTGCAAACCAGTTGTTGTCACGACATGTAAAACACATTTAAAAAACTACATATTTGTTGTTTAAGACTAAACTAAAACACAAATTGCAAAAGCTAAGGCATTGGATATGCTTTTGTTATGCAAAGAGGAGAATTATGTTTATAGCAGCTCATCAATATCTCAGGACATTTTAGCAGACCTGCATAAAATAAAAAAACACCTTCCCCCGCCTTTTTCCTGGATGGCTGGCTGTAGCCTACATGTGCTCCTGACACCAGGGTAACTAATGTTCCCTGTGCCAGCAAAGGATTCTGATTTGATATAAGCATTCAAACCTGTCTGCCTTGAGATATGGCGTCTGTCACCCTCCGCTACGATTGATTCCCTCTTGCCCTTAAATGCAGTGCTTGCATGCAAGCCAAGGACACTCGCCTGTCTGGTCAAGTAATGACAATCGTCTTTAAGAAATAATGGCCCAAACGCTGCTTTTGAAAAGCTACCAGGCCGCATTCAATAATGAATACCCGGTCGATGACACATGATAGATTCCTATTCTTCAGATGGGACACTGTGGCTGCAGTTTAATTGACAAGAAATGAATTCAGGAGGTTGGAATGTAAAGGCAGGGATGAGATTGCGGGAGGGATGAAGCAAGAGGGGGACTAAATTCTGTGTGATCAGCAAGGTTTCAAACAATCATTGGCGAAGTGAAGTCTCTGCCATATCTATAAGTCATCATGTTTTATAGGCCATTAGGATCTCCAGAGAAGGGCCTTGTGGAGACCGTGGCTTTTTGTCGAAATTAAAATGTCAGAGAGGAAGAAATAGAACAAAACAGAGAATCTGCTATTAATTACCTGGCCATAAAAATTCAATAATCGGGAAGCAATGCTGTTTTCCGCACAGCAGTACTGATCACAGCAAACTAAAATAGAATGCATTCATCTCCCCAAATCACATTTTTAATCTAAAAGGGGACATACTAGAGAGGGAAATAACCTTAAACGTGAGTGGAGTACTATACAGAGCCTGTAGCTGACTGTCCTGGGGGTAAGCTTTAGTACACACACACCTACATGCAAAAGATGAATACAGAAACCATAAAACTTGTTAACACAATCTTGGTAAATATGTGGCCAGCTTGAGAGTGTGAGAGATACACACTGCTGATTGAGTAAGACATATTTTTCCCCATTACTGAATAATATATAAGCGATATCAGCCTGAAGTTATTGCTGCTAATGGTTTTCAGAATGATACATGCCATCAGCCTATGCCAATGGAAAATCAATGGTATAAGTGTCATTAATGTGTAAGAAGATGCAGTGTAATGTAAGTTTCATTGTCTTATTTTTTAACTCAAGTGGATAGGAAACTAATGCTAACATGGTGCTCACATTTCCTAGTGGGATACAAAATATGTCCAGTCTGTCTTACTTAGGCCATTAAAACTATATTCACTTTCAATGGCAAACTCAGTAGAGTAACTTAAGGACAGGTGTTTTCCTTCTCTAAGTGTATCTTCTTGTCATCTGAGCATATTGAAAGTAAGCATTTCTGGGTGCTAGAACATCACAATACACCACTAAACAATGATCACTTTTTGTAACATTGTAATGAGTCAGGAGAACATTTATAAGTAGACAATATTAGTAGCAAAGCCTGTCATATTTTAATAATAATTTAAATAATAAATATTTTTCGCTCTGAACAAATGTAATCTTTTAGTTTTCAGAAACCCTTACAATTTGCTCCAAATAAAGCTCTCTTTCATTCTTTCCACAACTATTTCGGGATCGTTGTTGTGTGGACAACCGAGTGTAGCACCATCAAAGCCTTCCAAAAAAAACTTTCCAAAAGTTTATGTCGTTATCCCTGTATTTAAATGGTCATCTGAAAAAACTAAAACATATTCTTTGAAAAAATTAAACTTCGTGGTTTGAAAAATCATAAAACAAAAAGTTTTGTGTTGCAGTAGTGTTTGTCTTTGTGTTCCATTCAAGGTGTAGTGTCAACACAGCGATCTATGGCTTATGTCTTTGTAAAGTACAGTACCACACTTGACCACTGGGAAACACCGGCAGCATATCCGACTTTACAGCACTGTATCCAGTTCTCCCAATTGTAACACACCTTTTGTGGGCAGACGGGTTGCACTTGGGCAGATTACTCAACTGAAGTTCAACATTGACAAACTACCTTTATTTAAAGTTAACATGGCAGCAAGTCAAAGTTCCATGAAACCGCAGATTCAAAGATTTTTTTTTATGACTAAAACAAATCAATGTTCTCTGGAGAGCAATATGGGAAATCGAAGAAAGGACAGAAGAGTGAAATATGTGTGTACAGTATCTCAGGCCTGTACAGATGTTGGGGTCTTATTCCAAGTTCTGTGCAGGGATATCGAGTTCCTCAAGACTTTCTATTATTGATCAATTTTGGCTTTATGAAGCCCAATTTATTTATTTATTGGAACCCATTGTGCTCTGGGTTGGGTGTCTGGCATGGGGTTACACTAAGAGACAATGGCAGCTGATTGGCCAAAAAAGTCATATATTTAAGTATTTTATTAATTTTGAATACACTGTTTTGCACGGCATATTCAACACAACACGTCATTTTTCATATTGTGCAGCTGTGTTCAAATATACACTACTGTAGAAACTTCCATTTTCTGTGTTAGTAACTCCTCTCAAAAGTTAATGCTGAATCAAGGTGAGAGAAGGGTAAGGATAAACATGGGCAGAGTCCTCAGCACTCCTTGTAGACGTGAGACTTCACACAGAGGGTAGTCTGAAGGGGAGGAGGAGTGGTTTTAATTTAAGGAATGCAGTGGTGCAATATTTCACCCTCTGCTGTTTTCTCACATTATTGTGGTAAACATCCCAGGTACTAATATGATGTATTTTCAAGCAGGCAGTGTTTTATCCTGCTCCCAGTGTGATTGATGAATGACGGAGAGATGAAACCGGGACAGAGATTTATGGTGCTTGTGCGCATAGAATATGTATGATTATCAGCTGTGTGGTGAAAGGCAATGGAGAGAAATCTACTAAATGACTCTATTCCCCCTGAGAAGTCACAGGAGGAGGGTTTTTATCTCGGTCTCATTTTGGCCCTCTCTCAGACATTTGTAGGTATTTTCTTGAAGATGAGTTGAAATGCTGTGACTAAAAATCTCTACAAAATATCACAGAGCAGAAATTAAGGTAGGCATGTTATGCAACATTTTTCCATCATGACATTCTTGACATGTATATATTAATATTTTGGAGATTACAAAAGAGACACATCTTTGGTTTTGATTGTTATAGTATTTTTTAGCTTTGATGGGATCAAGATTTAAACTAATATAACTAAGCTACATTAAAATTAAAAAAAAAAAAACTCTCTCCATCAGCAGACAGTCCTGCATCACACCCACTTTGTCTTTATCTACACTCATCAGCCTCTGAAAAGGTGCAAGAGTAATTGTCAAATGCCAATGATTTATCTTCCGTTATATAGTAATTCTGTCTAAGCTCTGATTTAGATATAATACTCATTGGCACCTCTGAGTGCGTCAAACAGTCAGCCCCTAATTGATCTATACAACATTATCATAAATCCCAAATCCTATGCACTTTATTGATCGTTCCGGAGCGCTTTCTGCTTCTCTGCATATGTGATTGACTCAGCCCACACACATGCTAAGCATGAGGCATATTTTATCCGCTGGAAGCATTATCATATGCAGACTGTGATGTTTTCTGCACCCGCTTGCAAACATGACTTGAATGACACCCTAGAGAGGGCTTCGTTTCCTATTCACCTCAATTTATATTTACACCAACGTCATAAATAATGCTAATACACCAAGGCGGTTTGGTCAGAGTAATTATTTATTTGCTTCCTTGGGAAGTTGCTTGACAATATTGTTAATGAATACTTCAACTTCCACCTCAGAATTTCCCCAGAGAACATGTTTGAGAACTTCTCTATTATGTACTTCTTAGTCATAGTTGTATGCGAGTGTTTTGTTGCTTATTCACTTCTGTCGAGCTGTTTTTTAAAATACACTTTTAAATATGTATCAAGTTGTGTCCATGTTAAAAATTTGAATTCATGAAACAGTCTATACTAAAATGTCAGCAATATTAAACTTAAAGCTAGCTATTTAGATGCCAGCTGACTAACTAAAATTTGAAACAAAATCATATACTACATGCTACTTTGTGGGAAATTTAAAAACATGGCCCACCTTCCATTTAACTTCCCCGCAAAGAGTTTAGCCCTGTGTGCTTGAAATGTTATACAAGGATGTTTCTGTTTGCTCCTAATGAGTGTGTCCTGTTTGCCTCACAGGTGTGCTGGATCAGTGGCTAATTACGCCCCCTCACGTGTGATGTTCGTAGCAGTGTTTTCATTCAATTGTAAACCAAACTTTAAGCACATTTTTGAAATGTCGCAAAAAAAAGAATGTGATTTCCATTAACTGGTTTAGAGCAAATAAACTTGGCTACAGCATAGTTTCATCATAGTTTCAAGGGTTGGTGCTTTGGCTACACACTCTGTAATCTGCCAGTTACCGGAATAGAAGTAGTAGAGGAAGTTCACCGGAAAAAAAGTGAGTGACCTTGGCCATCCAACCAATGTACAACAGAAAAATGGAGAGGTCTTCTGACAGGAATTAGATTCAAGTGAGCAATTTTTAATTGTTCTTTCATGTCCACTAGTATTTGCCATGTTTCATCATTTCCACAGACAAAGACAGCTTTTCTAATGCAATACTTAGTACAAAATGTACATACAAATATGTGAACGAAAACACGGCTAATCTCTCACTCAAATCTTTTTCTACACACACCCCAATCTCATTAAACAAAGACCTATAGCACGATTTACTACAAGTTAAATGTCACATTAATAACAGAATGTTACTATTTCTCCACATTTAATTGCTAATGTAATTAGATAGTTTGATTAAAAGCTAATTTGCTAGCTAGCTAGCTTTAAACAATACAGTCATCCGGTCATCACCCATTTTTTATTAAGTTCAATAATTTAATCAGCAGCATTTCTTAGAAACTGGATTTTCCATAACACTGGTTGATGTTTGTCCTCCTTTTACTCTATTAAAAGACCAGGCATGGAAGCATGCTGGTAGCCTTGTGAATCAACCCATGTTTAACAGCACACATTTGGACTTCAGCAGGAAAAGCACAGGTGTTCCTAATAACATTAACGACAGCTTGGTTCCTTCACGTTTCCCAGTGAGCCAGCTTGGAGAATACCAGGACCCTGGAATTAATTTACCTAAATGGAATGCAGCTATCATTGATGTGTTTCTGTTACAACAAGTCAAAAAGTCTGCCATGTCTTGTCTCATTCACATTTACCTAACCGACTACTGGAGTTGGCCGAAAGTTAAACTATCCATGAAAATAAGTAGCCTCCCAGACAATGGTACCACAGAAATATGGTTTTGTCTGAGAAAATGAATTTGCTTCTCTTACAAATCTAATTATCTTTGACATAGCATGCACTCACTTCATAGTCTCCCAGCGGGTTCGTTGCTATGGAGGACAGGACGCCAGAAGGGTAAAGACCCGTTCTTGAGAAATGACTCACCCTGTGCTCATGTGACAGTGGCACGTGTCCAAGCGCAGTCCATAAGGTGAAACAATGAGAGGATTTGTCGTCTCGTAATTGTAATTTAATAAAGATCTCACATGGTATCAACAGGGCCTGACAGCCAGGGTCTGACAGGCAGGGCCTTCCGGCTCTTGTTAATGCAATTGTTCTGGTCAGATGATGCTGTCACAAATCATGCTGAAAGTTGGGTGACAGGTAGCAGAAATCATGATACTTCCTGAGAAGCTCAGACATGTTTTGGATTGAGGCCAGCGAACGAACGTTGTGTTGTATGGTTGAAAAGAAAATCAAGAGCTGCAGAGTATTTGCTGCAGAAAAGGAAGGGATGTGATTTCAAAGAGAGGCTTTATTGAGAGTGGGGATTTCTGGAGGGTTATAAAACATATAGATATATTTCAGTCTTATATTTTCAGTCATATCCATACATCTGAACTCATTAAAAATAATGTTTTTTTAAATGTTGTTGAAAACTGAACAGGAAGGACAGTGAAGTTAATAATAATTATCAAACTTTAGTTTTGTCCTTAAGAAATATGAGGCGTTGACGCTTAAAGGGGAAACCGTTTCCAAAATGGAGGCTTTTCAGGATTAAACAATGCCCTCCCTCGACACTGGCGCCACCACCTTCCCTCTTCTGCTCTTGTTTTACCCCTCTCTTTCACTGCTGATGTATGGGCGATGTGTGGCAGAGGGAGCTCCAGTAAAACCCTGCATATATGCCAAAATACATTTTACAAGCACTGCTCTAATCAGCCTGCAGCCAGAGGCTCATAAATTGCCTCAGTGTGTCTGGAGCTGGTGAACAAACGCAGCTTATGGCCACTGCTGAGGGTTGGATATATAGCAGGCCACGCTCTCTGGGCCGAACCAACTCTGAGTGCTGCTGGTGATGTTTGTGACTCACTTCGATAGAGGGAGGAACAACCCAGTGCCTCTATATATTTTTTTTAAATTGACAGGGTACAATAATTTATGCACCTGTTTAATCAGCTGAGTGCATGTAGGCAAATGTTTGCATATTGCTGCATGTTTCATGTCAGACGTTAGTGTGTGAGCAAATGTCACCATGCTTGGATGCTCTCAATTATGCGGAAAGTATCAAATATGTTAAAAGCTGTCATTACATCCATATTTGGGGACCACTAAAGGATTCATCAAGGGTTCCTACACTTGCACTCGTCTGAATTATCAGAATGATTTGATCGCTCCAGCAGGTAGAATGTGTCACCATTCCGGTTGGGAGGTTGTTTTGTTCTTTTTAATCTCAGCTGTAACCTTCACTGTCCTCCACTGAAGGGAAATGCAGTTTATCAAGTGGGGATGACACAGACGGAGGTGATATATGCAGGACTGTACTTCCCCAGATAACTCTAATAGCGTGAAGCCCCGTTCCTGTTCTGTTCCTCACTTTCAACCATCAGGGAAATTCCTGAAGTAGGAGAGGTTGATCAAATAAAATGATACTTTGAAGTATGCGCTTGAGTCCCGCGAAGACTACGGCAAGTCCTCAAATGACATCTCAGAATTAAATAAAGGCACCTTGTCATCTCAGTAGAAAATGGGGGGTGGGGAGGTGCAGCCTTTATAGCTGGTGTCTTCTTTTGAAGAACAAATTTCAGATGTTTTTTAATGCCATAGTTTTTTAAATGATGGTATAGTGTACACACACACACACACACACACACAAACACACACACACACACACACACACACACACACACACACACACACACAGGGAAGGTATGGACTGACATTATCTGAGAGTGTTGCTTAATAAAAGAACAGCCAGAGGTGTGTTATGGCCAAGGCCAACATGTGTCTGTTGGCCTCAGGCCACGAGTGCTTGAGTAAAAAGAATGAGCACATTGTAGAATGTGTGTCTGAAACTATACAGAGGCAAGTGCAGCTCCTACTGTATGCACACTATGCTCTGGCATGGGTATAACATGCTTGCATGCAAGTATAATAACTCAGAAGCTTACATATTTATATCCCTATATTATTGTATTGTAATGCATGTCTGGGTAAGGTCAATGGAAAACTAGAGGACTTTTTCTTAATTCGTTCATTCTACAAATAATCCATTGGGTGGCAGCACTGAGCATGACCTAAAATTGAATTTGTTTCTATAAAAAACATTGATGAAACGATGAGTATTGTTTTCATATATAAAGAGAAAAGGAGGACATTTTGATTTTAAGTAGCTATCCTTGACTAGGAATGAGAAAACATGGCTTGCAGCAGTTATTATGTGTGATACACAATAAAATGCTGTCGTGCACATTGAAGCTAGACAGGTTTTGTGTGAAACACTGTGCAGAACACACAGTCTTTTAATGACATATGACATATAATGGTCTTCACCTTCAACGATTGCTCACTTTTACATAGCTGTTCGAATAAAACCCCTGCAGAGAAAAACTCATAACCGCTCTGAGGGTATAGGATGTGCCTATGAAATCCAAGATTTGTTGCTTTTTATTCTGAGAGAGGATAAGGTTGGGTTTATATACACACACACACACACACACACACACACACACACACACACACACACACAACCTTCTGCTCTGGCAGTCAATAAGCAGTTGCTTGGCAGTGCTCTATCTTATTTACAGGACGTTTGTTGCACTTGACATTTATCGTGACTCCAGGGCCATGAACTTCATGCAAACGCCATCGAAGCATTCAATGCCAAGGGCCCGAGGCCTCCTGTCTCGGCGTCATCACAAGTCTTTTCACGCTAAGATAAATCACTTCCACTGGACCCCAAGCACAGGGAAGGAGAGAGATGGAGGTGGGGGATGAGATGATGGAGAGAGTTGGATGAGGGGAGCAGGGAGAAGGGCAGGCAGAAGGAGAGAGAAGAATCAGGGAGAGGGGTGTTAACATCCAAGGAATGCCCGGAGGTTAATGCCAGCCTCATTTCTCTCTCGTTAATTGTTGGGTGTGTTCACACAAATATCACTAACCATTATGAAGGCAGCATATGGTTTGGGTAAATGCTCTTTAGATCTTAGAGGGATATAAACACTGTCACCACATGACTGTCCTTGGTCTACTCATGGCCGCAGGACATGAAAGCGCACGTTCTTAACCATCTGAAGATTGCAATATCTTGACCTGGAGGCTTGGGTGGAGGCGTGTGTACTTTTCTAAGAGACATATGCATGTGGCTTTTACTGTAGAACTGTAATCAACCATTAAAATTAAAGATTTTTACAGCATCATCTTATGTATAGTTCTCAAGGTGTTTATGATAGCATGGTACCAGCTCACGGCATTACCACTATCACTACTAATTATTCATGGGTTAACTTAGGAGGTTTAAAAATGTCTATTTATGTGATTATCAGTTGTTAAAAGTAAAGTCCATTTACTCAAGTACAATTCAGAGGTACCCCATTTTATGCAACTCAGTACTTATGGAGTAAACAGAGGGAAATATTGTACATTTTGCTTCACTAACTTTATTTGACGGATGTTGTTACTGGTTCATTTTCAGATTAAGATTTTGTTGAACAGTGTGTAGTTGGGGCCCTTTGTCATGTTTCAGATGTTTGAGTTTTTAGTAGCTTCAAAAAGAGAAATGACCCCTCTAAATTTCTAACGTTGTTTCATTTTAAATCATTTAAGTCCAAGCAGGCAAAACAACACAATTAGAGAAAAGTCTAAAAAACGAAAAGAAATGTATGTAGCAGAACTTATTATCTTACATCCCCTAGGAACTACTAGACCAAAAGAACGTTAAAATATGTGTACTTCCAACTTGATAAACTGTTGACATTTTCGAAAAGGGGTTTAAAATGAAGTCTGGGAGTGTAAGAAAATTAAATGGCTCTGTCTTGACCTTGAAAATAGTAGTTTGACTAAAAATCTTACTTTTTGGGGGGTTTCATAGCCTTCATGTTGAAATAAAAAACTCTGGAAAAAGCTAGAGACTGGGCTGGATGATAGTCAACATAAGCATGAATGTACTGCATATCTCTGGTTCATTAGAAACAATAACGAAATGGAAAAATAAATAATACGAGGCAGATTTTGCCACACATAGACACCAGCATGTAGTGTGTGAAAATATAATTCTGCAGTCCCCTGAAAGAAGCGTTTGATTTTTGACAGATTTCAAAAGAAACTACACTATGTAAACTCCAGAAACTAGCTGACTAAATGGCTGACATTCAGGAGGCAGTATATGGTTGTATTATAGGCAGAACAATACTAGACGTAAATGTGGTACATATTAAAGATGGCTTCAGTATAGAATGATAAATGCGCGTATGGAGCCTACCAAATCCTCCCAGCAGCTCTTGGGGCAATATTTCCTCCCGCTGTCAGCCCCAAATTATAAATCAAACTTCTCGCAGGTCCGTATGATTCATTATGACTTATCGACAATAATTTACAGAAGTGGTTTTCAGATGCTTTTAACATTGCAGCGACAGTAATTTACAAACCTAGAGAAAAAAACAAAACAACACTGCTGTATTTTTTCTACCTGACTGGCAGTGCAGAATCTAAGCAGTATGGAGGAGTAAAAAATTAGATCGTTGATGAAAGCTCATTGATTCAAATGCTTGATGTTCTTGAGATGGCCCTTGAAAAATGCTTTAGGCTGCCTTTTGAGCGTCTTGCTACAGAGGTGTTCAGAATCTGATCAATGCAAAAATGTGATAATCATTTCAGCAAAAACACACCCCAGGCAAAAAAACAGACAGACAGCACAAACGTATGCTATTAAACAGACTACTTATTCATACCACCGAATATCTATTTGAGTAATAAAATTAATGATAGTATTAATGATGATTTATTAAGTTATATAATTTACCGATTGCAGTGTGTTGTGTCTGTAGTGTTTGTGTTAAAGTCTGTTACCTAAGGCTTGTTCTCTGGGTGGTTTTGCAACATTTGACATATTTGGATTTTACATTAAAACCTGCATCGGTGAAGGTGTTCATTATGCCCCGCTCTTCCAAAGGTACTGCTGATCTACACAGAGGCTATTTCTGGTGCTCTGTGACACTGAGGATGTTGACAGCAATCGCCTTCCCACATCACAACCACTGCAAAGGTCAGACCAAATGAGTGGGATGTGTAAGTAAAGCCTGTCCTGCCTTAGCCTGATTTGGCCCCAGGTACTCTGGCTGATGAGGCCTAAACATCAGCACAGGGTCATTATTTCAACTAGAGAAGCACTTAACTTCATTACTCCCCATCTCTGAGGACACTGCTACTGAAGGTGGATGAGGAGGAGTGAAAGGGAGGGCACAGATTTTGTCCCCAAAGTATGCAAAACAACAAGGTAAATGTAATTCCTTCACACCCTGTGTGGATTAATTAATTACAAAACTGGCTGGGTATCAAAGGCAAATTATTTAATTATATTCCCTGCGTCTTTGTTAAGAAGCCAACCGTCAGGTAGTGTTAAGTGGGGCTGAGGCCCTGAGGGGTGTGTGTGAAGGTGTGTATGTTTATAGTTCTTTGTGTGTCCATTTGCATAAAAGAAAGTTAATGAAGAAAGGAAAGGGAGAGTAACTATGTGTCCTTCACTAAGCATACATGTGGCAATGTGTTGCTAATTTGAGACTGTCCTCACCAGAAAAACTACAGTTACAGTGTGACCTCTTCACCTAATACGATCTGTGTGTGTGTTTACTTGACAAGTTGCCTCTTGCTGTCATATAGACTGTTTTCTGTCAAAATAGGCAGAAGCAGCAGGACAATATCATAATTTTGGGTAAAGTTTGGGTTGACTCTGGCTTACACCACATTTTGTCTCTTTTCTCTCATCCAACAGTTAATGTTGTTTTCTTTTAACCACGACCACAATCTTTCCATAACCTTAACAAATGCACCACCTTCGCACAGCAGAGCAAGCTGTAAACAAAACATATATTATCATTTTACAAAGTCCTTGATAGCTTATTTTGGAGCAACATCAGCATTGATTTGGAGTCATGTTTTTCCAATTCAAATATTTACTTTCCTGTTTTGGTATTAATATCTCGCTCTTTAGCTGCTAAATCCACCACTTCCGCCACTTTGTTCAGCAGCTAATGTTGTCTAAAGTTGTAGTTTTGGGGAAAAGGTTTAATTTAAACTGTGACTTTACATTTGTTTTCTGCACATCACTGTGTCATGTTTTTTTTTTTTAACAACCAAACTCATGTTTCATGGTTCCTTCCATACACTTTAGAATATTTGACTGCACGTTTACAGTAAATTACTAGCTACAAGTAGCATTAATTTTACAGCCAGTCACCGACCCAACACTGGTTTACCACCATTTTTAGAAATGACCACAGGTACTAATACTACATTTGCAAATGTATGCTCTTTAAAGTGACGAACAATATTATCTCTCGTGATTGAGGTTTTCATTATTGGGAGAAAAAGTTATTTTTTGGACACATACTTTATCACAGTATTATGTTACCTTGTGCAGCAAGTAATTTCAGGCTTGGTTTAAAATCACATTTTACAAAGTTGAGTATATGTTTAAAGTAAAATAACAGATGATAAGGCATATCAAGGGTCCCAAAAAGACATAAATGCCATTAAGTCATTGAACATGTTCAAGTTTACATGGTCACATGGTGGCTGTGGCTCTGTGGTAGGGGTTTTCTGCCAATCGGAAGGATGGTTGATTCGATCCCTGGCCCTGCAGTCCCATGTCAAAGTGTCATTGGACAAAAAGCAAGACAAAAAGTTGCCCCCAACGCTGCACCATCAGAGTGTAGATACGTGTGAGTGTTTATCTCATGAGCGGGTGGCACATTTCACGGCAGCCTTGGCAACAGTGTATGAGTATGTGTGAATGGTTCCTGTACTATGTAAAAGCACTTTGAGTAGTTGTTAAGACTAGAAAAGCGCTATATAAGAACAGTCCATTTAAATAGTGAACAAACAAAACCTCTGAACATGTTGTTCTGTTCTGAAATGGAGACATCGCATTGTTTTGTTTATTCACAACTACATGGGAAATAATTCAAGCCATATTCTCTTCCTCTAGATCAATCTAGAAGCAACACATTAATGACCTATTACTTCAGATGCCTCGGTCGTGGAAGATGTAAGCCTTTCTATTGACAGGGCAAATGACACTCACCTTCACAACCATTGAGTTCATCCATCAGGAGGAGAAGGCCATATTTTTGATGACAAAGTATCTGAAAAAATACACACAGGCAGAAGGAGAAGATTATGTTCTGCCTTCAGGCCAATAGTTTTTAAAGAAGATAAACCTTACATAATGTGGGGATAAACTGTGACACACATCAATGGTACTTGAATTCTATCACACAGACGCTTTTGTGATGTCAAAGATCACTATAATGAGAAAATGACTAACAACCTAAGACATGTTCTTTATAAAAGAACTGTGTAACAAAAAATCCTTCTATTCACACGGCTGAATAATTGCTGAAGAGGCAGGACCCTGCATTCAAGATAAATAGAGACGTTATTGAGGTTTTGTCACCGCACAAAGAAGCTGTTTATAGCACAGAGGCCGCGGATAAACCATTTTCTGGCCAAACAAGGTAAATGAAGCATAATTGGAAGCCCATTACCAAATTGAAAAACGGGTGCCTTTTGTTTTAACTGTGTTAGAATTGAACTGAGGGTGCTTCTCCCACTCTGTAAACCTGCATCAAACTGCAGGGCTCAATGATTATAATGTTCAGGATCCTTCTGAGGGGCAAAAGAAATCAATAGACTAAGGACAAAGAACCTATAGCCATCACTTAATTCTCTTATCACTGTGATTTAGGGGAAGAGGAGGATGTTAAATAACTGTAAATCTTCAGCCATGACTTTGAGGGTGCTTTATGGCAGTTCTTACAGCGTCTCCCAGACAGAATGTCCATACCTTCCGCAGACCACACAATTTATAGCTTTATTACCCTTTGTCTTAAAGAGCAGGGAGACATAGCAGGGAGGAAGGAGATAACAGCCCAGCACAGGGGCGGTTGGAAAAAAAAAAAAAGTTGGATGCCATCATCGACAGAGACATATCTCCGTGACAGGTTTACGGCTCAGGAGCAGAGATTCTATTTGGGGGGGGGAGTTGAGAAAGCGTGGAGGATGTCCCCCCCACCCAAACACCCGTTAACTCCCACCTGTGCATCCCACAGATATCCCCATGCTGCAGAACATGAAAAGCCTGCCCCCTGTGGAGGCCGCAAAATTCAAATTTTGACTAGTCCCCCTGATGATCAGATTTCTCTCTGCTGTTGCCTAGTTGCCTCTACTCCACTGCTGCCAACAGGCCGTCGCAGAGGTCACAGGGAGGACTGACACGGAGAGACTCGAGAGAGGGCTGACAGAGGGAGGGAGGCGGAGCGCTTTTTCACCAGAGAGTCATGAGTTCTTCTGTACCGGGCAGATGTTACCAAATATGTTCTTGCTGCGCTGACAAGTGGCTTGTTGTTTCCCTTCATAAGGGTACAGTGTTCCTGGTAATGGGAATTAAAGGGAGGCGTAAGCCACCGAGACACAGCGTGAGACTGATTCAATAGATGATGGGAGATACGCAAAAGGCACGGGCATTATCAGTTCTGTTTAAAAAAGCAAGGGCTCTTATTTGTCTTCAAGCTACACTCATGGGTAGCATGAAGGCTGGGAATAAAAGTTACACTTTTCCTGAACCCTATGAAAGCTGTTTCAGAATGTTTCCAGACAAATGCCCCCGACACCATGTTCTAAACTATGTCAACTCGTGACGACTGTCTGTTCAGTATCTTCACAAAACCTTATCTTTCCAGTGTGAATTGTGAAGAAAAAGGTCTTGTGCAGTAGGACATGATGCAATTTGATTTATGCGTGGTTTCTCAGTGACTTTGCTTTTTTTTCTAACATTAGTTGTCACCTTCACAAAGGAGGTTTAATTTTTCCAGCCAGATACAACAAAACCTTTTTAAAGGAATTTCCAAATCTGTGTAAGGTAAGTTTTTTTTAAGGGATCAATTGATGTAAAATAGGACATTTTTAAAACTTTTTTTTTGTGATTCTTTGATTTTTTTCTTTGTCCAATGAAAAAATCTGGCATATGTAACCAAAGATTGTTTATCCCCGAATCTAACTATACACACAGAGTGTATGGTTGGATCTAGATTTAGAAGCAGATAAAAGAACAATTTTCTTTAAAGTATGAAAATAACATGTGTGTCAACATATTGTGCAATGTTGAGATCTCATATTGTGTGTTTTCAAGTATTTATGCTTTGAACCCGCATATGTAGATTTTTTGGCAACTCCAGTCTATATCCACGAAATTCCACTGCCGGGTTTGATTAATTTTTGCCAAAACTCCACCCGATGTCCGTTACCTTCCGCTTTCTTTGTGTTGGAATTTTAAACTCCGGTGGATTTACGAGGACTATAGTTAACTGCTCCTCAGATATCTGCAGGGTAAATCCTGAAAGCTAGCTAGTCTGTCTATCCAATCTGAATTTTTTGTTGAACTACTGAAACAAACTTTGAACGTACACATGCTCCACCAAAACAAGTTCCTTTGAGGTTTTTTTGCAGAGACACTGTGGCTTCACTCACCGCTTAGCACCGCCCAAGACAACTGGGATAGGTTAAAAGAAATGCCAATAAACCAGAGTTTTTCTCACATCACAGAATGCTTTGTGGAGTAGCCAGACCTTACTTCTCAGTGCTGTGGAGGATGGTCTTGCAAAGCGAGACTAACACATCTCTGACAATAGGATCACTTTTTAACTTGATAAGACATGTAAACAGTGGTTTGTTTTAAAATCCAGCTGATACAGTGTAAACATTACATTCTCTCGAAGTAGTTTTTCTAGCCACAAGATGAATCTAAGATGAATTGCTCTCCACTAACTCCTGAAAGAACTAACTGGCTATACTAAGCATCTTACTGCTCCACTAAGTTCCTTAGCTGGTAGCTAATTTCATTTGTCTGCTGGGCGAGTTGACCAAAATGGTGACAAAACTAACTACTAACTCTCACACTTACATTTATCCATTAGTAATATAAGATAAATTGATTATATCTTTTGGTAAAAGAGGATAGACAAAATGCATGATTTTCAAAAACTAAATATGGCCAACCAAACATTGTAAAGCCAACAAAAAGATATAAAAGTCATTGCTGAAACACAGTTTGACCCGGGTACTCATCTCCCCAAACACTGCCGACATCAAAGGCAGAGTTTGTATTCTCCTGCTTGATAAGTTATTGTCAACAGCTGCTCAGATAAGAAATGACTATTTTCCGGAATGTCACACTGAACAGCAGACAGGAAGTCAACAAAACAACGGTCTTCTCGAGTGAGAAACACAAATGTTTGATGGCTCAGACTTCATAACCAACAGCAAAATCTATAACTTCCCTTTGCGAACAAAAAAATTAAATAAATAAAAAAATACTGAAACTTCTCTGTCTGTCTCTTTAGCATGTGTGGTGCAACACCAGTGGGAAAAAGTACAATTACATACCCTCAGAGACTAATTTGAGGTCGTGCATTGTGAAGCTTGAATCCTGCATCATCCAGCATGGTCAGCGAGCAGAGCAGCAGAGAGGGTGCCCTCTTCCTGACAGCTCCCCCTAGGGCCCTGGAATACATTAACCACTGTGGTCCACAGGGGTTCAGGGAATAATTACTCACTGCTGCCATGTGACACCCTAGATAAATTAAACTCCCCCCTTAAGTTTTAAAGGCAAATGCATATTGTGGCCATCACTTAAAGGCTGGCCAATCTATGCATGAGCATAATGTGTTGTAACAATGTATTACCACAACTTGGTAACTTGCCCCAGCAGCTGACTACAGATGAGTGAACAATGTGTCAATGAAGTCGGAAGACAAAGAGAAAGTCTGGAGAAAAATTGCATTTAAGACTCTGTGTATGTGTCCTCAAAATTAATAAATGTGAGTCCATCAAACTGTAATCTAATTATGATGTATGCCATGAGTCAGATGTGCACTTTGTTAGCTAATTTGGGAAAATAATCCAGACACATCATTGAGATTTAAATGACATTTTTTTGCGAAAATCCCAGAAAAAGTTAATGGCCTAACACAAAATGATTGTTAAACCCCTGTAGCTAATGGCTTTAAAGAAAATGTTACTATGATTTAATAATTGACAAATTAAGCCCAGGGAGCTTAATTTTTTTGGCAATGGCCATGATCCATAAAATCAGTTTTTCTAACAGCTGCATGTCTAAAAGAGGTAATTACATTCTCTGTAAACACGTGTAAAACCTAAGCAAATACACCAAGCAGACAGCTGTGGATTAGGGGTGAGGTGGAGATGTCATCCTGTCCTCACAAATGGCACATCTGGAAGATAACTCGGGAAAATACAGCTGGTGATAGGTTCTTTCAATAAAAAGTCTCTAAATAAATTCCTACTGTGCAGAAGTTAGTAACGGCAGTGACAACCCAAAGACAAACTCACAGAGCAGTGCAGCGGAGCCTCAACACCTCTACTCAACAAAAGAAATGACGACCTCGAAAACTAATTACGTGTCAAACTGAGTTTATATTGAGATTACTTGCTTTAGTACAATCTCATTTTATTTATGGAACACTCCATAAACAGGGAAATCACTTTGTTAGTCACTTTTTAAGCTATTGTGTGGATTGTTTTTGTTTTTGACATGTAACAATGAAGAACATCCATGCCAGGTTTCCAGAGTAGAAATACATTTACCTGAAGTCCTACACTAATCCTCCTTCTCGGTCCGGTGAGGAACCTGACAGTTCCAGTCTTATCAGACTTCTTGGAGCCAATGTTCTGTCATTACACAAAAGAGACCACCGGCTTCAAGTTGAGTTCTGTCTGTGCTCTTTTCAACATGCACTAATGATCTCGATGAGCAACACATACGCTAGTGAGACAGAGAGCCGGTGAGAACGGGAGAAAGAGCAGACATAGAAACCAAATGTAATATGTAAGATGTGTAATGTGATTAGGTGAGTCGCCAACCGAGGTCTTCAGTCTAAGGCAGCAACATTAAAGATCATACGGCCATCATGATGTGAAAGAACATCTGAGTTCTCCGCTGCCGCCATTCATTTTCATAATGACAGTGAACGCAGTCAAAGCAACGGCATCTCTGAATTAAGCTTTGATTGTGTGACTTGCAGACAGTGATGGGAACTAAGGGCGTTACTTTTAGCAGTAACGATATATTAAATTGGATACTCTTCCCATCTTAATAACGCCTTTACCGTCAATGCCAGAAAATGTGATGCGTTACTTTAATTGAAGCAGTTTTTTTCATCAGACCAACTAGATCTCTGAGCCGAGAGGCTCTACTGGTTGACTATGTTGAAGAAACACTGGCTCCGAATGAAGCTGATGAAACACAGCCACAACATGAGTAATCCAGGTACGTGCATGTTTATCTGTGTGTTTGAATGAACGCGGCATGCAAATTAGTGTGAATTTGACTGTGCGTTTATACGCTTGCAAAAGCAGTGCTTGTTCTATGTATGTGAGCAGTGTGCGCATGCACGTTTATATCTGCCTGCCAAAGATCTCACTTTCTTTGTGTTTCATGTCGAGCATCTCTGTCTTGTTGACACCATTTCACATTGAGGTGGCATGTCTTGGAAAACAAAACTAAGAGGGCCAAATATTGCCAGTAAATACTTTGTCATAGTATATTTAGCTAAATTAATGTCAAAAATCAATTACTGCATGTTAGCTGGCATGGGAAATTGTCTGTCTGTGAGCTAACATGTAATCTTACACACATACATTTGTGTTTAGCCATCACCAGCATCACCAGCATGCCCATAAAACAGTATGAGGGGCTGAGTAAATCACCTGGAGATTCAAATTGTAGCTGTGAAAGTACTAAATCCTTCAAAATGTAGTTTAAAACTTTACAAATGTTCTCTGTACCCTGACCAAAACAAAACACGATGACAGGTGCCAGTTTACGGCATCCCTCGCTTTATCTCTGAGTCTCCTCAATTTCCCCCGACAGAAAGAGAAAAGACAGAGAGGGAGGGGGGAGAGAGAGGGAGCGCAAGGGACCTGAAGTGTGTTTAGGAGGAAGATGGCTGTCAGTAGCTGTCAATCGTAGGCTTTTTGATGCCATCGTCTCGGCACAGGCCTGTCTGTCTCACAGTGTAACAGCTATCAAAGACTCCCTCACAGCAGAGACACGCACCAGGGTAAAAACACAAGGAAATCCACACATTCTCTCGTTTACACCTGGCATATAAACTTTGTGAAATCTGGGTCTGTGAATCATGATGGAGTCGATCGTTCTCACCTGGCCTTGGAGCATTAAATACCCTAAAGAGATATCGCAGTCCTGGCAAACAATTATTGGTAAATGTTTTGTCTATTTTAATGCATGCCTTATAAAATGTTTATAAGTTGTAACTAAAGGGGTTGTTGATGTTTAAAAACATTTTATGAATGCCACAGAACAATATATGTTGCGTGGATGCAAAATCCATTTGTGTGATGCATATTCTCTTGTAGCAAAACTTAGTTGTTGAAGCTCTGTGATTTGTTTTGATGCATTATTAGAAAGGGTGCTTTATAATGATCTAACAATCGGCCATTATGTCTGCAGTTATAACTAGATATAAATCATTAGTACATGTTCTTTCACTACAACAACTTGCGCATAACTGTTTAATCAAATTGTCCAAGAAATGTGAATGAAATTTATATCAGTGCTACAGAATTAAAAAAATGGCGCTGGGTTTAAGGGAAAAAAAATGAAGTTCCTATTAATATCTAATAAGTAGTCTGTGAAGCATCAATAAATGCCTTTTTACATTCATGTTATTAGTACCATGTGAACGGGGGTTATTGTGAAATTAGTGGAGACCACACATAATATAGCCATGGATGAAAACATGACTGTTCCCAGTAAAAACAATTGTTCTACTGATCTACTTTGTTTGCTTTCCTTTGGTCAATTTTAGCAGCTCCAAGTGACAAATCACTCAACAGTACACGTTTGACCAGTTAGCCATGCATCCAGCACTTCAGCAGGGAAAACATTTCAATAGAAAGCAGCACAGCCATGTATTTCCAATGGTCAATATTATGATCGATTGGGCAGTGATCTATTAAAAGAAATTCCCACACTGGTTGCCTTTACTTTGTTACTATTGCCTGCTACAGAACATTTGAAAGAAAACGTGTGACTATACGCTAGTTTGGTGATGACATCATCTGTCCTGCTGTCCTTGGTGGACTGTCTGCTTTTCATCTTGTTCGAGACAGATCACTTACATGGCCTACAGTTCCCACACAATACCTCTTTATTGGTCCAAGACAACATCAAGATGACTGTGTCCAGAGATCAGACCTGGACACAGAAGGTGAAGGAGGAGTTGTTGGCAACTCCTGTGGGCTCCCTTGTGGGTTGCTTCACTCTGTCCATTTGGCAGGTCCACATTCAGAGGGATCAACAAAATAGGGAAGGATCCCCACTCAAGCACACAGCTCAATCTCCGTCCTGTGCCTTTAGTGTGTAGCTGCCTTCGGGAAGTCCTGTCAGCACTTACCATTTGGCCTTGAACCTGTGCTAAACTATTGAGTTCATCATGCATAAAACATTGAAGATGTACATCCAAAAGGCTGTGGCTGCCTGTTTATTGGCACTCACAGCTCTATAAAACATTTTCATCCCTTGCAGGATGAGACACACATGCTCTGCAGTCCTATTGATGCCGTTTAACACAGAATACAAACCATAAAACATAATAATAAACATAAGCGGAGCAAATAAATCTGATTCATAATAACCCTCAGGTGGGATTTATGTAAGCAAAGATAGAGTCTCTGTGCAAATTGATGGTACAAACTCTATCAAAGCACCAGTGAGACACTAATACAGCCTTTTAAACACACCAACACTCTAAAGTAGCTTCATCTCTCCTCTTTGGCTGGCCTAAGTGCTTAAGTAATCTATTGCTTTCATAAGTGTGCAACTTTGTAGCACTTTCTTTGGTGGGAATATGTCTCCATCCTCCAGGTAGTGAGATGAAGAATAAAATACAAAGAGCATTACTGTGGATTAAATTCAAACATGTGACATAAAGCAGGAAAGTATTAGCCGGGTTGAGTTGAGCTGCAGCAATTCTCTGAGAGGCACCTGTGACAACGACAGGGAGCTCTAGAGGTATCCATCACCTGCACACCCGGCACCCAAGCTAATGTATCACCTCTGGATTACAGTAATATCTATATGTTTTCTGAATAGAGCGGGCCACGTGTACCCCAGACAGAAGCCTCAGTTGCTGTGTGTAGCTCAGAGGAGATGAGGCCTCTCCTCCTGGAGGTCTGTTATATTTCCATCCCCCTCCTCTCCCGAGCCATAGTCTTGAATACTACACCTCCTTCCAGTCCATTCATCCTGCCTTCTTTCCCCATTCTTCAACTATTTGTGTGTATACATGCATGCATGCCTTCTCACATGTGTTAGTCACAGGTCTCCACTGGGAGGCCAACTGCCATCCTAGGGCAATGCCTGGGTACCTCCAGTCAACTTTACTGCCTTCATTTGGCCTGATGAATGGGTAGCTGCCTTATCAGTCCCTCTGCCTGCAATCTCAAGTGGTTCCCTTGAGCCTCATACTGCCTGCAGCTTCAGTTGCTCTCTCCAGCACACGCTCTTTCTGCTTCTTACACAGACACACAAACAGAGGCTCACAATTACATACAGATACTACAATTCTAGATGCACAGTTAAGTAAACGACATACAAATGAAGAACAAGAATGCACCAATTGTAGCAGCCAAAAACTCTGCAGAGCCTAAACACACACACACACACACACACACACACACATACACAAAGCAGCACGCAAGCATACACACACTTCAGCTAGCAAATCCATCATCTTTAGTTCTTCCCCAATGTGCTCATATTTTTCTTGTGGCTGCACGATGCTCACAAAAATATATATTTTTTTCTTTTTCTTTTTTTCTTGAGGAAACACAAAAGAAAACACACCTCTCTTTCTCCCTGGCTCATGCAAAACAATCAATGCTTTCCAGAGAGGGACTTGTGGGGTGACATGCGTGGAGGGAAGGCAGAAGGATGCAGACATAGCTCCAGGGCTCTGGTTGTAGATAATAAGTGAGGAGCAGTCCTTGGGTATGTTTTACAGCTATCAAGACTCATCATATTTGACATGCATTCTGGTGTTTACACAGTTTCCTCCGTAAAATCCTCTCCAGCTATAGAAGGGAACAGGGTGCAGGGAGCACACACAACGCAGCACGTACACACACACAGAAGTGCTTAGAAAAGAGGAGCCAGTTGTTGCCTTTGCTTTCTCTCTCTCTCTCCCTCTTTTCTCCTTGTCCCATCTCTTATCCACGGCACAATTGGCGGCGTTAGCACCTGTCAGCTGACTGACTTCTTGTTCCCGGTGGCTTATGAAAAAATCATGGCTGCTGGGCTTCAGAGGCTGCTTTCCCATCAATATGAATTCACCATGGTCTTCATGCAACATTAGGCCAGGCCCTGTTTTCATACTGCAAGCCACACGCTCTTTCGTCTGAAATACACAAGAGGAAATGAAATGAGTAAATAGTCCTTTTAGAATGTTGCATTCAATCATGGGTGGAACCAAGTCGCCTATGAAAGAGACCAGTATACTTGGCTCTCAAAAGCACATTTGCTTTCCATCCCCAGATATTATGGCACTGTGCTCTGTTTATCTTATTAGTGTGTCCTGTTTTACTGGAAATGAACAGTACACTTCTCAGTGAAGCCCTGTCATGGTTGTCTCCCATTGTGATACTCAATTCTACATTTAGATGGGTAACTCTATTTTTTGCTTTTGGTTTTAGCGCTAAAGCATTATGTTCTATCTCGTGTCGCCTTCACCCTCTCAGGCTATTGCTTTTGGGTTTGTCCCTTTATGCTTGCGCAGTCGTGAAGATTTTCTTTCCCGCCCTTGCGACCAGCACGGGCCCCAACTACATACGCAGATACTGTATGTTACTTGAGCGGACCGATTATCCAGCTCCCAGTTTTTCTTCAGCTAGCAGTATGAAGAATGCTGCCTCCAGCGGTGTTTGCCTCTGTAACGGCTGCCGGACTGGCTACTTGGATCTCAACCCCAGCTGGGAGTCTCGCCTTGGTGCTGCTCACGCCGACTTGGCACTCACCCCCAGGCCTCCTACTCGTTTTGCGCCCGCCTGCCATCTAAAGAGCTTTTACGGCAGGCGGATGCTTTTCTGGCTTTTCAGGTCAACAGGGAGGGGGATGGCAGCCAGGCTGACTGACGGGACACTGTCAACACCCTGGATCTGCCAAAAGAGGACATCTTCGGCGGGCACAATTCCACTGATTTGTCCCCCCAGATGACGGCTGTCTCATCAGTTTTCCCTCCTTCCCTCTGGGAGGACTGGACCTCAAGTTGGGGAGATATGCCCTCCCACTTTAGCTCTCCCCGTCTCTGGAACGGCCAGGTTTGACAGTCTTACCCTCTGCTACAGGCAGCTCCGCCCTTCCCCACTAGGACTCTCTATATAGATCTGCCACACATATTAAGAAGGCGGCAGACCAGAGAGGCATAGTGCTCCCTCCTGAGCTTTCAGCCCCTGCTTGCGGCCTCTTGAGTGGGGATGTGTGCGGCCTGGATCCGCATTCCAAACGAGCTCCACTTTAGCTGCGCTTTACGGAGCTTTGGCCGTTTTTGGTGGAGGCGCTCTCCAAGCCCTGTAAACTGAAGGCGCCGGTCTGTCACCATACACTAGTGTGCGGCTCAGGGCCTCGCGGCAATAAACAACATAGCATTGGTAGCTTCCGACGAAGATTGGCAAAAGCTATGACCACTATCCTCACCCAAATGATGGCATCCAAGTTGGCGCTGTCGAGGATCATGGCATGGCAGAAAGTAGCCCAGGACAACATCTGGCTCCAAATGTCGCAGCTACCTACGGAGCCACCCAGCAAGCAATGGCGACGGTGGCAATGGCGGGACGCGGGAAAGTCTGTCTGGAACCACAACGGCCCTTTCTAAGGGCCACTTCCATCCATCTAAAGAGCAGTTTCCCCTCAACCAAGCAGCCATTGTTCCCACTGAACAGTGCGCTAACACCTTGACAATAGTTCCCCACTCAAACACACACCGGCCTGCCGCTGCCTGCGGAGCTCCGTCTCTCTCTAACTAAGCAGACAGCAGCAACGAGCACTCACTCACAATGAACGGTGCCGCACAGGCATAATTCTGCGCTGACCCAGTGGCTGCTTGGAAAAGAAGGAGGAGAGTGAGGGTTTTTACTTACTTTACCCGCTACTTTCTCACACAGAAAAAGATGGGCGGGTTGTATTCCATTCTCGACCTGTTCCAATTCAACAGATCCATTATGGAGCATCCATTCCCTATGTTGATGGTCAAGCATATGTTGGAATGTGTACATCACCATGAATGGTTTACGTCTGCAGATCTGAAAGACGCATTCATTCACATCCAAATTATTCCCAGACTCAAGAGATTCCTGTGCTTCTTTCTTCAGGTTCTCTACTACGACGTGTTTCACAGGGCGTTGGTCTGCTTTCCAGCACTAGTGCACGGAGAAATGTACAGACCCAAGAGCGATGACCTTAGAGCGCTGCGCCTATATTCATAGAATCTGGAGTTACAATACGTAACTAACAACATGTGGCATGTACAAGGATCATGCAGAATTGAAGCAAACACCCTCAGCAAACACAACATTAAATGGATATTTGCAGCTCTAAGTTATTGTATAAGCTGAAATATTATGTTAATTTGTACTCATATAAAGACAATAAAGCAAGGCAGGCCCCTAGGCCAAAACTCTGTAGTACTTTCTTAAAATCAGGGTTCCTCACTTCCTTAAGATCATACAACGTGAGCTGACTTTAAGGAGTTGCAAGAAAAATGTTTCATTTTTCGACTTTCTTTTTTATTCTTGGTTATGTCTTCTGAGATATTGTACAGTTACATCTGCGTCGTTAAAGCTACAGTTATTACGCACAAAAACTATTACGCATGATGGACTCTTCAGAAGAGATAATCATATTCACTTAAGTTTCTGCACGTGAAATTCACTGGACAACAGTAGTTTCTGAACATGCCCATACTGACAAGTACACAGAGAGTTGTGTGGAGCAAATAGTCTTAATTAGCTTTGTATCAACTCATTTGGCGAAGGCTTGAATGTAACCGACGTTAGTTTAAATAAAAAACGTTACACACTAAAGCTAAGTGCCCATAATTTGCTCATTTTCAGGTTCATAATTGTATTTTGAGGTTGTACCAGAATAGATTTACATGGTGTCATTTTCAAAAAGCACCATAGTTTTGTCGTACTTCACATTGCTGCAGATCCTGTTTGCACCTTGTGTGTTCAGGTCTCTGTTTTAGGTATACTATCCTTTTTGGTAGTCGCACATACGCAGTAGGTACTGTATGTAAGATCATAACACCTAGATGACTCTATCTCCAACTTTGGTCAGTACAAGGCTGGGAGACTTCTTCTAAATTAGGGTGCATGTGCTAGCGCTAGCATGGTTAGCCAACTCATCTTGACTGGTTACGTAGAAAGCCGTGGTGATTTTGAAGAGCTCACCCGAGGACTGAAGACAGAGGACATTCAGAAACCCATATCTTACTCAAAACAGCATGGATAGTTTTTTTTCTTTCATGTTTCTATTCCTGTGGAAGTACCAGAGACACAAAAAATAACACCCCAAATCCGAGAAAAGTCTTTTTTTTCATAATATGGGCACTTTCAACTTCTTAAAAACATTCAGAGAAGGTAAAATCTCTCTTCAATTGAACAACTCTGAACGCATAGGCGTGCACAATGTGATGAATGAGGCTTTTTAATTGATTTTGTTTTAAAAGTCCCACTACAATATCAGAGTTTTGGTACTGATACCAAAATGACACCATACTTTGAGTAACACAAACCTATATTTCAAAAGCAAAGCCAAACTTCTCTAACGTCCAAACACAAGCAGCTGAACAAGAGCTTTGCATAAATAAATTTGTCTAAAACTGGCAACACTTTGACAAGCTCAAAGAATAAGTCAAGATGATCATGAATCAGACCAGACATTTGAAGCTTTTGGTACTTAACATTTTTCAATACTTATTGCTAAATCGGTACCAAAGGGCATTGAGGTTTGCTACAAAGACTTAGTCATGAGGGGTAGCAAGTAGACAGTATCAGCTTGCATTAAGGGGTCGTGAGCAATAGAGTAAAAAACTGCTCCAAATAACCTGCCACAGCCAAACGTTCAAATTATCAAAATGACTCTGAATTTTTCTTAACTAGCTTATACAAAATACTGACTCATTTGGCCTTCATTTTACATCTGCTCTGCTTGGACCTGCTGCAAACCCTCTGCTTTCCTTCATCCCTCTGTCTCTCATAGCCTTTAAAACACACTGAAAGTCAATTAACTACACCACTTCTTCCTGACATCATCGTGCTAATACAAGCTGCTCTTGACCTTATGTTTGTGTGTCTTGAGCGAATGGGAGCGCAATGCTTGTCCCTGATTGGATTAACTTCAGATGTGGTCTGTGTCTGTGTCTATTACAGAGGCTGTGTTGTGATTTCGAACCCCAAGCCCGCGC
>NC_048423.1:9881836-9919937 GCF_013103735.1 Etheostoma cragini | reverse complement strand
GCCCCACCCCCCATACACACACAGCCCCACCCCTCTCCTCCTTTACACCTCCCCGAAGGCCTTCTCTCCCAACACGCCATCTCCCAACACCCCACACGTGTAGAATTGTGACACACACACACAAACACACACACATGCATCTGGTCATGTCTCCAAACAGTCATATCTCATGTGTCTCCTGCACAGTGATGGAATGCCTGAAGAAACTGTCCACCCAACCACATCCGCTGTCTCTCTCTGTTCCCCTTATCCGAGTCCAGAGGGGTCATCTCAGACAAAGGGCTTATAATCAACTCAATTAAGCAAGTCTGATTGCCATGGCAAATTGGTCTGGGTTATAACATTATCATTAGCGCCTCAAGTGCGGGCGCAATTAGGACTATCAGGAAGGGAGGATAAAGTGACTCGGACAGGAATTGAGGCAAAGATTATGCTTTTTCTTGTGGAGATGAGAGAATAAAAATGTGACTTTCACGAAACATGAGATGAAGTACATTGTTATTTAGTTTTCCTTCGAAGACATATAATTCTTCCTCTGAAACTGACTGACAACCACGGTGGGGTGTTGTGGGAGCAGCTTTACTGTGTACACAATGATATTGCTGGGAGAACTGCTGGCTTTAAAACCAGTGGTTCACCCTGTAATTGTTTCTGAGAATGTGACATTTGTCTCTTCTTGTGGCTTGCTCAAGGTGTCAACACCTTTCATATAGCCAAGATTTTTTCACTGTGGCTCACATGCCCTGAAGCAGGCTGTTTGATCTTTTTGAGGACTGCCAACTTATTGTGTGACTCCATGGATATTGAATTATGTATTTATTTACACGCCAGGTTAATAGAATAGATGCCTAGGTGATTTGAAAGTCAAACAACCACACCTGCCATTCATTTCTGTTTTTCCTTTTTCTGAAGCAGATCCTCTGTTTTGTTCTGTACGGCTTGAATACACAAAGAGAGGATGATAATGAATTGAATGGCTTATCCTCAACATTCAGCTCCAAAATACACTGCCGTTTAATACATCAGCAATATATCCTGATTTCCATGATTGAAAAGCAGTTTTATGGAATATTTTGCCATATCCATATCTACATTCTGCAACTCTCCAAGTGGCCTACATAAACTGATGCTCTTTGTGTGCATGCGTGTGTGTTGAGAAATATTTGTTCAGGTCGTACAAAGCAGCACAGTGGCCCGGTTTGAGTAAAATCAGTGCCAGTGCATCTTTAATAGTTTGTGCTGGTGTGTGTGCACGTGTGCAAGCCTCTTCCGGAAGCTTTAAACAGACTTGTCATGTTGGGACACGCTGCTGTCAAACGTCGGACAAATCTGAGGATGGAATGTCGAGAAATGTCTGTCAGTCGTCTTGACGTTGGTCTCTCCATTGTGATTAGCATCACTTAATATTCATGTGTGCTTATCTGCCTGCTGAGACGGTGCCAAACTGACTGCTGTTATTAGAGTGCATCACAAGCAGTCTCCCTGTGATAAACACACGGAGGATGTAACAGCCATGTGGCATTACAAGCGCGTCAATATGCGCCGCTCTGTGTACTCTGTGATGGTGTCACAGGTCAATTCAACAAGAGGAAAGTGATATTACTACCCAGACGGGGCAGTGAAGGCCTGGCTCTCTTTGTGCAACGACCCTGTGTGTGCATTGAAAAGAATCTGGATTAGCTAAACAACACTGCCACTTGCTGTTCACATTTAGGTACTAAGCAACAAAATAAAGTGAAGTGCAGTTTCATGGCACTAGTGCTGAAAGGCCTGAAAGTTTCATGTATATTTTGTGCACTTATTTGAGGAGTTTTGTGTTTCTAGATAAGAGGGCTTAGTTGGAATTCTTCTCTGCCTGGTTTGCAAAATGTAAAAGCTCCTTTTAGATGTAACTACAGTGTATTCCTTTCCACGCACTAAATGCATCAAAACAGGAACCTCTTGAATTATTTTGTTTCATATTAGCAGTTGTATGTGTCAGTTTTGTTTTCTTGTTTCACTACCACATAGTTTTTTCTACCTCTGAGAGAGTTCGTGTGAATGTGTATCATTGTGGCACTCTGACAGTCACGGCCCGGAGGAGGAACAGTGGTGTGCTCGCTGCAGATGGCAGCGCACATTTTTTCATTCCTTAAACAGACACAAAAAGCAGCTGAGGGACCAGGGCCTGTCTGTAGAATGTGCTGGGGAAGAGTAGGTACTTGGCACAAGTAGCAGAAACAATTAGCGTCACATAAGCAAAGGCCTGAAGCAGCTGGAGAAGGGAGAAAGAGAGGGATGGTAGAAAAAACATGGCATCTCATTTTCACCGAGAGGACCTTAGCAGAACTGTGTGCACACTCTGAGACATCCCCTTCCTTTCCCTGTCACAACTCAAACACTTTTTTTAGAGACAGTTCATGTCATGGCTCATTTAATTGATGCGCTCTTGTTGGCGGCGTGTTTTTGTTTGTATCTGTGCATTCTTAATTAGGGTATAGACAGAGGAAGCACTGTGTCCTTGGAGAGACCTCACATCCCACTCACATCCCCAAAATTCCTTTTTGAACATTCCTGGCTACCATCTTCCCCGTTCCCGTTTTGAAGTGTGGCTCATGAAAACACTCCACCAGCCATGCAAAAACATTGTGCTCATTAATCTTAATTATAACCAAACAAAATATTAAGTGTTAAATATTCATCACTTTTGAAAGAAGTACTATAGTACCTCAAAACATGGTTTCAGTTCTTAAAGAATAGGTCCTTCTAAATGCATTACTCACAGACCTACATACACGAGTTTCCAGGCTCTGCTTTCATCTCAGTATCACCACTCCACTTATTTCTGTGGCTCCTCTTTGTCACAGTTGCTGGTAATGTGACAGGATGAAGTGCCCATGTTGACCTCTTCCTCTGTAGCTGTGTTTTCAGTATATCAAACAAAAGCAGTGTCAATGAGAGGATAACTGTTACCATAAATGGTACAACGAATATGTCTAGCAGCGAGCACAAGCAGAGAAGACTCATCAGAGACACTGATTTTGGTCATCTACAGTCTGCTAACATTAGCCACATCATACTACCTAACTAGTCGAGACTTCCTTTTGCGTTAGAACACTCTCAAACTCCACATACTAGTTCAGTGTGCTGATGTGCTACCAGTCACAAAGCGTTGCCAACACATGCACACAAAATACATCAGAACAAGTAATGATTGGGAATGGTGTGCTACAACTTTTATAAGAGATTTGCAGCGTGGTTTTCATTAAGTCTGCAATAAAACACCGTAAAAATTCCCAGAGACTTTAATAGGAAATCTTCGGGAAATAACATAGCTCCAAACAATCCCTCTTTGGGGCCATAATGTATCGCCATACTTTAATGTAACAGGAGACAGGACATTGGCCTTCATTGGGCTGAAGTTTCAGACCGTTTCAGATTTTCCCATGTGTGTATATGGGGACAGAATGTTGAGAGCCAAAGGGGAGGACAGAGGGTGAAGCTGCAGTACAATTCTCTGAAATGTTTCCAAACAAATGTAGAGAAAGAAAGCGAAAGAGAGAGAGAGAAAGAGAGAGAGAGAGAGAGATAAAGAGAGAGAGAAATAAATTACAAAGCAGATTTTTTTTTCTCTCTGTGTTGGCAGCATCGACTGTAAATAATTCTGGACAAAGAATCCAGTTTAGAGAAGTGCTGCGAATGCGGAAGTGCCCTAAACCTGCATTCTATGTGAATTCCAGCAGGAGGCGACACGTGCAGTTGCAAAACGAGGTCGGTTTCTGTAGAGGTCTACAAGAAAGTGACCCACTTCTCATTTAATTTACTACCTCAGTAAACATTTTCATAAGGAGTTTATGGTCTCAATCACTAGTTTTAAGTCTTCTGCAATACAGAATGTACATTTTTTTCAATCATGGTCTCGTTGATTTTAAAATTGGAGATAAAGCAGGGGTTTGTTGTAGTGTGTGGCTACGATGTGATTGCCAGTGGAAGTGCGTAACGTAGAGGGTAAGGGCTCCTCCCTCACTGCTACCTCACATCTAAAATCGTCACATTAGCAACCAGGATGGCTGCGGCCATAACAGCAAAATCAACGATTCATAGCAGATCTCCATAAACCAATGGGTGACATCACACAAACTCAAAATATATAGTTCATACAGCTGATGTTAGAAGGGACACAGCTAAGCTATGGTTAATAATACTAATAATACTAATAATAATACTAATATATTTATTTTGTAATGCACTTTATATTTACGCAAATCCCAAAGTGCTACATGATAAAACAGGTAAATGCTAAAAATAAAAAACACATGGAGAAGCTGAAATGGTTGATGTTAGAAGGTACATGCTGTTGTTAGAAGGGATACAGTTACAGCTATGGTTGACGTTACAAGGGATACAGCTACAGCTATGGTTGATGTTTTTGTTAAGCCTTGCATTTGGGTCTGTTCTGTATCCCAGCGTAACAGCTTTTCCTCAATCCAAAAATAGGAAGAAATGTAGGCTGTGCATGGCCCTGCTAATATTTGCAATAGCCACTTTGGTGATAGTACAAATACATTACAGTAATGTTAAATAATACAGTCCTAGAGTATTAAAGTTTAACATTTAATTCTTAAAATGTATAATACTTACTGACATGGTAAAGTTTTTATCAACTCTTTTTGTAAAATGATTAACAAACTAAAGCTAAAAGAGGTGAGCAGAAGTGGTTCTATTGAGGACAATGCTGGGCTGCCGTTACGCTGATGCAGATGCAGATAGGGACAGCAGTCTGAGCGAGGATGATGTCCCCAAAAAACAACACTGAGGTAAATGCTGAGTTAATATGAGTATAGGTATCAAATTGCACTACACACCATTGCTGATTTTCATTTGACCAACTGTTCACTTACTTGACAACCCAAACAATGACATCATCTACTAATGAAAAGTTATATCTGATTCTTTTTTTTTCACACAACACATCGCAACTCTTCAGGACTCCAGCTGAGACAGCGGCTGGTTTCTTTCTCCAGAAAGCAGGCCACAAGGCTTCAGGTAACAAGACTAACTCATAACTACATGCTTGGCATTAACCTTTTAACGTTTAAAAAATGCCATAGGTAGAGGAGGTTACTACTTTGGTGAGTGCATGGCTACATTGACTGAATTAAAATACAATTGATTCTTGCTGTTTTACTGGAATTCTTCCTTTTTCCTACTTTCAGAGATAAAAAATGACTGTGACAATGACAATGCTATAAAAAAATATTTCTACTTAATAATAAATGTCTATTTTATACTATTATGAATGCATAATTTAACTGTAATTCCTTGTGGTTGAGTTTGTTTTCTCTGAAGTTTCTAACATTTTTCCCACATCATCCCTGGTTTTTAGTAGACTTTTGCCTGAACTAGACCACCTTTTACTTTAGGTGGTACGGTTTTCTCCAGCAGTGCAAAAACATATTCTCAATTTTCAAAAGAATGGATGTGGCACCAAGCTGTCCTCTCGTCTTGACCTGTACACATTTGTGGTGTCTTGTGAGCCCATCCATCCGGTCCCTATTGCTGTTGTTAAACATTATGGTATTCTCTCTCTCTCAGTGACAGTGTGACCCATGTACATCAAAACAGCTACTGCCATTAATTCTTTAGTTAGTCTTATTCGGATGTACAACAAGCATTGACACACTGTCAAAATGTCCTGAGGAATTTTCTAGTTTAAGTTGTAACCATGTATTTTTTCCTTATTATTTTTATGTCTAAGCAAAATAAAAGTCTTTAAGGTCTTCTGTACACTCCCAAACAGCTGTAATGTCTGGGAAAACAGTTATGAGTTCTTAAATGATGGTGCCTGAACACAAATAAACAAATTAATAAACCATTCTACCACTAGGAGGCAGTGTTGTACAGCAGTGATTAAACTATGGGTGCCATAACTTCATTAATGCACTGTAAAGTGTTGAAAATAAATCAGGCATGTCTGGACCCCAAACACATCAGATTTTTTTTTATAACTCACCAGTAAAAGTATGAAAGTCAGAAATGTGGGACGTTTTTTGGTTTTTGTCTTGAGCTTACATGAACACAGAAAGAGAGTATTGCTTTTATCAGCTGTAAAAAACATTTAGATGTTTTAAAAAAAAAAATCTATTTAGTCACACAGGAATATTTCTAGTGAGGAAAGTGTCGTCTTGTGAAATACACAAAAGTTCACATTTCACAAATGAACTGCAGTGAAATACAGAGCTGAGGAGAACAAACAGAAAAACAGTCCAAAGTGTACTGAACTGCAAAATAACAGACTATCTGCAGAATTTTGAGATTCATAGCTTCAGCAAATAAAGCAAACAAACTTGTCTAAAAACTAGTGGGTCAGTGTTGGTGCCTTTTATAAATAAGCCCTTTGTCTTTGGACTCTACTGTGGAAAGCTCTACTCTGACTTTTAATGATTTAATCTCACATATGTTTAAAGTAAAACACTATTTACTGTGTTGTTGTCTATCTTAAATGCCCTGCTTTTGCAATACACCTGAAAAATCAACAAGTTGAGCGTCCCTCTCAAAGGTTAAGCAAACAGACTGCAGGTACAAATGGGACTGACACAGACACATTCAGTGGATTCACATTAAAGCTGTCCAACCTTTCTTTAACAAAGCTCAGAACATAATGGCTACAGGTATCAACATATGTTTTTGCATTGGATTTGCTGTTGTACTCACAGGTATGAGACGGCGGTGCTGTGTATAATCTGGCATGTGACAGATTTCTGGGATTGGTGGTAACGGTAGCGGCTGTTCTGTTTCTCACCGGTCAGGTGTGGGAAAGTCTGCCTTTATTGGGAAGAGCCACAGCCACGGGAAGGACAATCTTGTGCTGCAGTATGTTGTTAACAACTCACTGAGGGAGCACCCAGTCCTCACCAAACTCAGACTGGTAAGGGAACCAACACGCCCTAACACACTGGTGTCTCATGCTGAGATATTGATTTTGTAACACTTGTCTTATTGTGATTCCCTTGTTACTTGTTTGAGCAAGACACCCCTGCATTGATTACAGGTGTTTCAGTACGATGCTGTTTGGCCTCTAAACATGTCAATCAAAAGATCACATTACACCCTAACTGTCATGTTTAAATTGGTTTCCTCTGAAATTCAGTTCAGGATTGTTTTGATCACTTTTAACTTAGCATGGACAGGTGCCTGTCGACATTGATCACCAGCAGTTTATTGAAGTCAGACAACGGCCAGTTGGTCATCCGGAGCTCCAGGCTATATACTAAAGATATGTAGCTTTGAAGTTATTTTGCTTGTGAACTTTGGATCAAACTTTGGATCTGGATCATTTTAAAAGGTAGCTGAAAGCACAGCTGCTTATGCTCAGTTTGTGTTATTTATTACATTTAAACTATATTATCTCCACCTACTATATAAATCCACTTATTATAATAAGAAAGAATACATAATCACTGTACATAGTTTCAGGCTCTGAGCAATATCATGTTAGACCACTAGAGGGAGGCACTGTGTCAGAAGAACACCACACAGCTAAAAAGGAGTACCAATAAATGCAATCCATTTAGTCAGACAATATAATTATCTAAATGTTTGGATATTTTCATTACAGAGAACCCTTGAAGATCCCGGGAACATAATGATGGTTGCCAGTGAACAAGCCCAGTTTATGGCCAATCTAATTAGATTGATAAATGCAACAAAAGCTATTGAAATTGGTAAGATTATGAGAGATGAGAACTTCTTTGGACCATAATGGGTCATAATAATTGGATTTTCAAATGCAACTGCATACCTGATTGTGCAATCAAACCACTGCTGATAGGTTAAAAAAATTCAGCACTAAAATATATTACTCTGAGGGCCATATTTCTGATTATAATTGACAAAACATTTTATTTGGAATTTTTGTATCAGACTTTAACTGCTCCAATTTGAGCAGCTGTATTTTATTTAACTGTATTATTCGGTCTGAAAAAAAAGTTACTGAAAAGCATTAAACTGCACAACGTGTAATTGCTGGAAGTTTTAAATAGAGGACAAAAAATCCCATTCATTTTGATAGTTTTTTCACTGCTATGAATATAGCGGTGTTAAAATTTCAAAAGTAGGTTTGGATTCAATTTTATATTATAAGCAAGTATTCGGTTGCTTATCCATACACAGCTTTTCTTTGCTCCCATAGAAACCACTACTATCTTTTAATTGTCTTTTTAGGAGGGAAAATCTGATTCTGATCTGATTCAGCTATACCATTATGTTTATTCTGCAGGAATGTACACAGGGTACAACACACTGAGCATGGCTTTGGCCATGCCAGAGAATGGAAATGTGGTAGCTTGTGAAATAGAAGAAACCTACGTGGACATTGCCAAACCATTTTTTAAAGAGGTGAGATCATTTCTTTCTGAATAGCATGGCTTCAGTTGTTTACACAATACCAAAGAAAAACAAAGTGAATAGAATTAGGATTTGTTCATTAAACCTTTCATCTTAACACGGTACAGATTGCATTACACAACCTGGCACTTGTGTAACATTTTAATTTGTCATTTTGCAAGCTTAGTCAGATTGATTGGTGCTTCTTTCAGAGCAAAACTGTGCAGCAGACAGCACACTGTGCATCCTGCACTATCAATTTTCTGTCAGTATGTCTTCATTAAATGCTGCTGGCTAGAAAGTTTAAAAAAAAAAAAGGTGTCTGCTCAGGAAACTGTACCACGTAAAGATGCAGAGCCAAGCAGTGAAATCAATTCCTGTTTTAGCCTTCCCTAACATTCTCTTTAAAAAAAACAATTAAAGATCCTGGCACAGCTCTCATAAAGTTGAACATTTTCTCTAGGCTGGAGTTGAAAATAAGATAGATGTACGCCATCAAATAGCCATGAAGACACTAAGTAAGTGCTTTCATAAATCTCAGTCAGGCTTTCTGATAAAGATGGACTCTGTTATTTTTGCATTTTAAATTTTCATCACTGTTTTATCAGGTGACCTGACTGCAGCCGGGGAAGCTGGGACATTTGACTTTGTGTTCATCGATGCTGATAAATCCAACTATGACAGATACTATGAGAAGTCCCTTGAGCTCATACGACCAGGGGGAATCATCGCCATTGACAATGTAAGTACACATTACACAAGCAGAATCTGTCATGCTGTGGTATTAAGAGGTGTACAGCATGTTTGGACTGTAAACAGGATGAAACAGCACTGTTGTTACTGTTTTCGAAGGTGCTGTGGAGCGGAAAGGTACTGAATCCTGCCCCCACTGACCTCACATCCCAGGCTCTGGATGGCCTCAATAAGAAGCTACACAAGGACCAGAGGATTGATCTGAGCATGCTAATTATGGGCGACGGGCTGTCCATTGTCATTAAACGCTAAATGGTGCATTTGTTTTGATATTAAATATAAATGTGTAGCAGTACTACATTGCCTTCCGTAATTTTTTTGTCAGCTAAAACAATCATCCGTTGAATGTCTTGTCTACAGCTGATTAAAAACTACAACTTCCTCCCAGAAATCATAAAAGAGCAATAGGTAAAACAAATATACGGTTACATCAAAATTTAATTATTCCAAAATTAACAAACACCACAGCGCTAAAGCTCAGGAATAGATAAACATGAAAATAAAATTGTGTTTTTCCTAGTAACAGAACATGAAACATCTTATTTTGTTTTAAAGCTGATGTGATCGGCTCTATTTGTAGCTACATTACACTGGGGCCACAGCAGCTCACACATCAAAGTAACAAAATTACGCAAGTGGAATAAAGCCAGGGGAAAATTAAATCTTTTAAAGATGCTCCAGTCAAGCTCTTTATAGTGAGATTAACACAGCATCCTTTATTCCTTTACTAAGTCTGACATTTTAGTTTTTATATGCATGACACATTTTCTATTAGATTTTTGAGCTGGGTTTGAAAGAGCAAAACATTAACTACTCCTTAAATTTAAAATATTATTGCTCTATAGTACTAACTGAAGGCAAGCAGGACTCCCCTTTCCTTAGAGATGTCTGCAGAGCACAACCAAGAGAGGCATCGTTCAAGTCTACACTGGCCTGAGATGTTGCTGATGAAATATCAACAACAACAAAATAAAAACAGTATTTTATGATTCAATGAACATGTAATGAGATTTACATTACACAGTGCAGTTAGACTAAACACAAATAATAGGTTATACTAAGTTTATGTTTACTCTGTTGGCCTTAATAGAATTATTTCATGAGGAAAATTACAGTTTGTGTTGCTATATATTTAAACCTGAAACTGTGTTGGAGAAGTACTTTTTTAAAGTAAAGGTCACAAACAGGTTGAGCATCCGAGAATATATTGCTGTGGTAGAGGTATACTCCTTATGTGGAAATACTACAACGTAGGATTATTCCTTTACATGTAACCATCATGCATAGCAAATGCTACATAAAACAGAAGTATCATCAGCTAGATGTAGGTCTACTTAAAGTAGGCCTACATGCATGTGGAGTAAAAAATAGATGTAGGCTGTAAATAGTTTTTCTGTCCAAAATGTAGTGGAATAGAAGTCTAAAGTAACATCACATTTAAACACTGAATAACAAGTATTCAATATTCAATATTTTACCTACTGCACATGTAGGCTGCTTACATTTCCAGTTACATTCCACAACTGAAAAACCCCAATAATTACGTTGAAGAGGTGCTTTTGAGAAGAGAAAATAACAATCCAATTACTTGATTTCAAGCTTTAATATAGCTATTTATTTAGTATTTACCTTATTCTGGATCCGCATGCCAATCTGATGTTAACACATTACTATACAAATTACTATAAAAGGTGTGAGTTGAAATCTGTTAGTTAACTAGTTAGTGCCTGTGAAGGACCGACAGGTGGCGTGTAAATTACGTCATCGGCTAAAAGCAATAAAGCAGGTTGATAGTGAAACTCTGGACTCGTGTTAATTAAGGAGTTTAACACCAACTTAAACGCTCTGACACATAGATATAATAAGAATCATGAGAATAATATGAATGTACAGATGTGCATTGGTTTGGAACTGACTGCCACCTACAGCCAGTTGTTCACCACGTCACTGCTGTCTGCGACAAAACGTAGAGTAAGCTCTTATTACACCATCAGCTGATGCTACACCTTTTCAGCACCGCGGACAGCTCCTTTCTGCATGCCGAGCGGATGGAGACGGTTATAAAAAGCCCGCATGGAGCGTCTCTGCACCGGACATTCACCTCGACAGCCTGAGTCACAGCATGGCTAACAGATTCCTCCTTCCGCACAAAAATACTCAAGATGAGTATTTACAGTACAAGCCCAAACGTTCGGCATTAGATGCCAGCGTCGTGTCCACGGGCATGAATTTGACTAAATCTGGGAAGTTTAATGAGAAAGAATTGATGCATGGCTTGAACGATCGTCTCGCAGGATTTATAGAGAAGGTGCACCATCTGGAGTACCAGAATCAACTGCTGGAGAGAGAAATCGGGGAACTCAGGAGTAAAGCGAAACCCGCATCTGGTTTGGAGAAAGAGTATGGACCAGAGCTCAGGACACTGAGACAGCTGGTTCAGGATATTACTCATCAGAAGCATCAGATTGAAATCGAACATCAGAATTTAGAGGAAGAAGTGTCCAACCTGAGAAGACAACATGAACAGGAAAAGCGTAGCAGATCGGACGCAGAGAGCAACATTGTGCTCCTCAACAAGGACATCAATGACGCGTATCAAGCTAAACTACGGCTGGACGAGAAAGCACAGGCTCTCGTGGATGAAATCCACTTCCTGAAGAGAAACCATGATGCCGAGGTGTCAGAGTTGTCTGACCAAATCCGGGGTGCGCAGGTGACTGTCAAGGCGAATGAATTTGGCAACCCCAGCGTCACTGCGGCACTGCGGGACATCAGGGCACAACTGGAAGGCCACACCGTGTCCGACGTCCAGCAAATGGGAGAAACTTTCCGATCTCAGTTTGCAAGATTAACGGAGGCAGCTGAGAGCAAGAGAGCGGCGTTAAAATCGACCCAGCAAGAGATCCAGGAGCACAGGAGGCGCCTGCAGGCCAAGAACATCGAACTGGACTGCGCTAAAGGCACCAGGGAAGCGCTGGAGAAACAACTTCATGACGTTGAGGATCGACACAAGGAAGAAATGATTCATTACCAGGTGAGACTGGGAGTTTTTATAAGACCACGGTTTAATAAAGCTGTGTCCATTGATAAGATGGTGCCCAGTAACAGTGTTCTCTCCCCTTATTCTGCAGAACACAATCAAAGAACTTGAAAATGAGCTCATAAATTGCAAATTCGATATGTCGGGTTACCTGCGGGAATACCAGGACCTGTTAAATGTGAAGATGGCTCTGGATGTAGAGATACTGTCTTACAGGTAAGTTGTGTTGACAGCACTCATTTGATATTATCAAGGCAAGTGTTTTTGAAGTAAAAGGATGACTAAAAATCAGTTATTCTTATTAATCTTCATTCATCTGTTAGGAAGGCTGCGTTTATGCTACAATACAAATAAAGACAGTACAGTGTCTAATGCAAACAATCACAATGTTACACTATGGGTATCACTGAAATGCTCAACAATAATTATATAACTACCTTGCATTTTGAGGGAAATCAAATATGACAACAAAGCAAAAAACTAATCTACAACTCTTAAACTAAGTCTCTACATTTTATTTATGTTATAAGGCCAATACCATTTAGTTTTTACATCTCAATATATACTGTATTGTAATCTGTGTCTCCTGTTTTTTAGAAAACTTCTCTGCGGTGAGGAGGCTCGGCTATCTGGAATGCCAGACAGCCACGTCTCCCTGCCCTACATCTACCACCAGTCCCCCGTTTACACCCTGCCTTACCTCAGCCGCCCGGAAGGCTCACACAGACGAGCTGAGCCCCGGTACAAGTTCGTAGAGGAGATCATAACGGAGACCACCAGGGAAATTGAGATGTCAGAGTTTGAAGAGACAGGATCGGAGGAGACAGAGGTGGAAAAAGATGAGCAGGAGTGTGCCAAAAGAGATAGAGGGAACAGTGAGGAAGAGACTGATAATAAAGACTGTCGAGAGGACAAAGGTGAACAGATGTCTGATAGTGAGCAGAATCAAGTAGCATCAGTGGGGAATTTAGTGAACGGAGGTGATGATGTTGGTCATGGTGAGCTGGATGATAGTGAAGAACAACAAAAAGGCAAAGGAGAGTCAGAGGAGGCTGAAGCAGCTGGCAATGAAAGGGACCGTGACATAGACAGAAATACTCAAAGCAAAGTTTTATTGAGTGAGAGCCTTGATGAGGAAGGAAGTGGAAATCAAAAAGTAGCTGAAAACATAAAAGAAGAGAAAGAAGCTCCAGTGATGGTAACAGTGGAGAAAGATCTTTCTTCAAAACCAGATAAGTTAAAGCCAGAGGTCACTGTGGAGGATGAACTTTTGAAAAAATCTGATAAAAAGAAAAACGGAGATGCGGACAAAGATGCTTTTATCTCAGCTGAAGTGATGAAGCCTGTTGACGAGACCTCGAGCCAAGTTCCTGTTGTAGAAATAACTAATTTTACAGGAGAAACAAAATCCACATTGTCTGTAGAGACAGACAAGCTTTCAGAAAAGGCTCAAGTAGCATTTAAGAGTGAGGAAAAGGAGGAGAACACTCATAAAGAGCCAAAGGGAATCTATAAAACTGAAGCTGCAAAAGATGAGGATAAAGTAGCAAAAGGCAGCCAAGATGCCAGACATGATAGCAATACAAGTCAAGATAAAGCGTCTGTCCAAACTGTCTTACCAGGGGAAAAGACAACTGTCAATGCAGAAATCAAAGAGTTGCATCAGGGGACATCACCAGGAAGCCAGGATCAGAAATCAAAGCTGTCTGAAGTTTCAGAGAAAATAAAGCATCCTAAAAGTAAAACTGAGAAGGTGGAGAGCAGTGAGTCAGAGAAATAAGAGGGACGTGCAGTAAAAGCCAAACAGAGGGACTATCTGCTGAGGTATAGGAAGCAAGGATAAGACACGTCCACCTTAAATTTAATGAGACAGCAGTTGAGAGGCATTTACATAAATACACATATCAGGGATGGTGAAGCTGAAAATAGTAAATGGCTTAACTATTGCATAAAGCTGAGCCAAGCAAAGAGAAGGAAGCTAATTTCTCTTCAGAGTGACCGTTTGAAAAGGAGAGAGCATGATTCTTTTCATGTTTGCCAACTGCTTTGCCTTTGATTGTTTGACTTGACGTTTAACTCATGTAATCATGGATGCAAAAGATGCGGTTCAATTTCTTGCTTTGCAATTGTTTGTGCCTTGGTATATGATGACAAATAAATGCAATAACCAAAAGAAATTCTCTGAATATATTTGCCGGCCACAACACCAAATACTATTGTGGATAAATCTCATGTTTCTGCAAAGGACATCTCGATAGGTCTGCTCTCGGTCAAGTGCGGTTTCTGATTGATCCAGTATCGATTATTTCCCCTCCTGTGCATGAAACCTCTCCACTTACTGACATTTTGCCACTGACCCCTCCATCCGTTCAGGTGTTGAGACCAACTGCTAATGGTTGTTGTAGATCAATATCAGACCATTGGATTAATAGCAACAATCATTTTACAGTGCCATACCAGACAAAGAATTGACAGTAAATCCAACTTTCTGCTCCCATGAACAATGTCCAAACTTCACTCTGGGTGGCTCCAGCTTGGCCACAATGTATAAATCTAGTGAAGGTGGTGATGTGTGAGACATACCCCAGGCTAAAAATAGATCAGTTCTACTTAAAACATGACACAGCTCGTGTCGTTTTCCATAATTTGTTCCTCTTTGTATCATGCATCATCTCTTCTGAAGGTTTCCTTAGCTTTGCTTAAGGTACCTATACATGTCCGATTTTTTGGTAAATGTAATTCTTGACTTATGCGTATTTGAATAGCACTAAAATATCACATTACAAGTACCTTTTTGGAGTTCAAAGACTTTATTGAAAATGTATCCATACACATAAGGACCTCCAAGTCTTCCGGCGGGCTTTGTCACTGCCCAGTGCAGAGAAGCACTTTCTAAGAGCGCACAATTGCAACTTTGAGTTAGACCTCTTCCAGACAATGATAGTTTGGCATTATTGTGAACATTAATTATGTGCCCCCCACAGTAGTCTGTTAGTACAGAATTAACTAAAATTGATTCTGCTTGGTCGGCCAAGTGTACACCTTTCTTTCCAATTTACAGACCCAACTTTAACCAACCCACAAGCTGCCCAGTTTAAGGGAAGGTTATGTGCATCTTTAACAACATTCCAAACCCTGAAGGCCGACGCAAAACAAAAACATTACAGAACTGTAGTTTGTCCTTGTGTGCATGAACAGGAAGGTTGCAGCACTTAAATAATAGCAGAAAAAAGACTAGTGTACTCAACAAGGTATGTAAATTAAAACTGTAGATGACAAAGGAATATCAGATGGTCATGATTGTAAAATCAGAGAGAAGGTATGACAACACTCGCCACACAAAACAGTAAACTGATGTCGACGGTCTGGGGATTATCACAATAAAGCCACGCTGAGTTGGTCACAGGCAAAGGGATTGTATTGGATTTCATTGTTATGGCAGTGCTGGACAGAAACAATTACATGATTTATAAATAAGCCACCAACTGTCTCTTGAATAGTTGCAACTACAAAGTAAAAAGCAACAAAAAGGTAAAATATACATATGACAAAAGCACCAACTTGGAGTGGTACTCAACAAGTAAGTTTGTCGTCGTAGCCTTTGAACCAATCTCTCTGAGATATCCCCTTGCTGGTTTGAGTGGACATACATTTAAGGCCAGATTCTTCTGATATTCCCTAGTCCCGTGCAGTATGTTGAAACCTTAGGCTTCCAGTTCCAAACCCAGACCCAGCTTGTGGCCACCAGCGTTGATGTTCTTGCCATCAATCAGGCCAGACAGGGTGAGTTTTACACCTGCACAGGCAAGAAGAACCAACATAAGTTATTACAAGTGGAAAATTACTTTTCTCAACATGGGTGGGACTTCTGAGAATGAGAGTTAACAGGAAAAGGCTGGCAAGTGTTGCTATAAATTACTCTATTCTAGGTCAAGTCTTTTATAGTGCATTTGCTCAAAACTGATGTGAACGCAATAACTCCAGTGTGGAGCTTAAAGGTGTATACTAAAAATAAGAGGGATTCAACTATAGAACATAGTCAAACATCCTTCAGCTGACCATGAACGTGTAGGAAACCACCTTACCTGGTCTAAGAGTTTGGGTGTACCCAACACCAACAAGACTATTGTTGTTTACTTTAGCCTATTGAGGAAAAAAACAAAACAAAAGTCATTTGGTGACACTTTTTCTTTTGCCTCATCCACACCATTCTGAAAGCCTCTGCTTCACTACTCACACTGACGGAGGCATCCTTGTCCAGCTGGTATTTGGCTGCAATACCAAAGCGTGTGCTATTGCTGCCAGCGGTCCAGGCCAGGTTGACTGCCGTCTCCAGCGTGTCGCTCACCTTCTGGTAGATGGAGCCTCCAAACTCAGCACCATCATTGCTTTAAAGATCATAAGCATAGTTGAGATCATGCTACAGGATATATAATTTGGATTGTTTACAAGCTTTAGTGAGGGAAAAATTCAGATGGTATAGTCTCACACATTTTACAGTTATAGATTCAGCTTTGGCTGAGAATTAATGTTCAACATCTTGTTGCCAATGTTAAAATCAATGTGATACATTTCCCCTGCAGCTTAATTACATAGTAAAATACTTCTCATTGAGGAGGTTACCATATTTAATCAATTTGGAACACACAACATAGGCTACATTCAGGCTGCAGACCTTAATGCTCAATTCGGATTTATTGCCAGTTGCAATTTTTCTTGACTAACTGTTCACATCATTTTAAAAATGTGGCCCCCATCAGACTCAAGTATTAACTGGGTTGTGCCTGAAAATGACCCGTGTGGGCAAAAGAGTATACAACCCCACGCGTCCCACCCTGTTTGAATATTTATGGATATCAACTCTGTGGATGTTTTGAGAGAACCAAGGAGATATCCTGTCATGCTATAAGCTACTGCTAGCTACTAGCTGGCAGTTGGGGAAGAGAGACATTACCGTTACAGCCACATTAAAGGCTTTACAGCATACAGCCCTCGGATGCGTTATAAGATTATATCAATTGATGAATTACAGCCATTATAGCTACATGTATAACGAACGTTACAGTTACTCAGCACATGTTACAACTTTTAAAACATAATGATTTAAATAAGGACTTAAATAGTCCTTATTTAAAGGACAAGTGTTCCAACTTTTAAGTTGATGTAACACAAAAAAGAGAAATAAAGAGAAGATAAATTCTAGATCAAGTAAACAGAAGTTTCATCCTGTCAGAGAATACAAGTGCAAACAGATTACAAAAATTCAAACCTCATGAGAAAAGGTTTTCAACTTACACATTAGTGTGCAACTGGAAGTCTCCCGTCTTGTAGCCAATGGCAAAGTTGTTCTGGGTCATCTTGGATTTGGCGGTGTCGAAGCTCATCTGGTAACCTGCAAGCCACCCCTCATAACCGACAACAGCAGCTCCGTGGATAGTGGGGCCAGCAAAGTCAAAGTCGACATCGCAGCCCAAGTTAACGAACTCACGCTTGTAGGCGGTCTTAACTTTGCCACTCTTCTTGCTGTTGAGAAACACAGCTTTTGGTTAAACCTCACCAGAAATCAAGTTTGTTTAGACATCAAAAAGCTTTTCTTGGAGGGTCAGCTTACATTTCCTGCAATAAATTTTTAGCCTAAAAAAAAAAAAAAAAAAAAAAAAAAAAAAAACTTTAAATTTACAAATCAATAGCAATAATCTTCCTGCATAATCCGTTACCATAAAACACACACCAAGTGCTCCACACTATGATACAAATTACATCACCTGGCAATTCAGTCAGTCTGAGACAAAATTTTGTATTTTGGGCAGAAATTGCATTTTAATCCAACTTGTACACTGTGTTAACTAGTCTTTTTGGACAGAACTGTGTGACCACCGACCATAATTTCTTACATGACAGAAATCCATCCCATCATTCAAGAGCCGGATCGTTCAGGAAAAATTTGCCCAACAATCAGTTTGCATGAAATTTGCCATGGCCGATTTTGATATCTATTGCAAAACAGGGAACGATTGAATGTTCCCCGTTTTGATAGGTTTGAAAATGTAACATACAAAACGTCATGTAAATGCGGCTTAATTTTATCCAAAAAATAAATTGATGTGGTAAAAACCTTTTAAATAAACAAAAAAAATAGGAATGAACAAATCTTGTGGCACCTGTCCTCAAAGCCCCCCAGGGTGTTGTGAAACCCAACTTTGGAAACAACTGCCATAGATTCATGAACCCCAGTGATAATTGGAAACATATGCCCTCAGCTTAATAGCAATATGAAATTGGGAAAAAAAAAAACTTCTTACAAAAAGGGCGCATTTCTAAAACACCTTAAAGAAAAAAAGTTTTAGACACTTCAACTATTTTAACCAACTTTGCTTTAATTTAGAACTTCTGACCAGCCCATTGCTGACCAGTCCGGTTTGCCAGACACTGCCAAAGTGCTAATGTTTACTTCCTAGGCTGAGCATTACACTGCATCCTTAAACATACATTTGTCTCAATGTTGCCACATAACTCAACTTCATCAACATTCCCACATGCAATAGAAAAAGGACAGGCTTCTTCTGGGCCACGTACAAGCGGGGCACACTAGTAACTTTTTTTTTTTTCCACAAATGTGCAAAACCCAACAGCCAATCACAGTAATGTGTTGCATCTGACTTGTTCCATATTGGGACTGGGGTCACATGGCCAGCAACTACACTTGTCATGAGCATGTACAGTACATATCAGGTTGCCAAAATGTCTCATGTGGAGAAGCAAAGGCATAGTTCAAGTAAAATCCACATGAAACTAACTTTTCCATCAATTAATTAGTTCATTTTAACCATTATCTTACCCAGTGTTTGGTGAGAAGGTTGTGTCAAAGGTCAATTTCAGTCCTTTGGCAATCTGTGAGAAAATGGAAAATGCAAAACCATTTGACATTAAAATGAATTAACGTTGCCTCGCGTGACAGTTACTATTGACACATGATAAATAACCAGGTGTAAAAAAAATTATATTTTCCTAACCTGATCTTCAACAGTGATTTCTGTTCCCAAGGTGTTGTCAGTGTTCCACTTCTCAGTGAAGGTCAGGCCGTATTCTGACCTCTTGTATTTAGTTTCCAGAGTGCCTGCAACTTTGCTGGTATCAGTGTTGGAGGAACCAGCTGTTTTGAATTCCTGCAAGGGATAATTTTTTAGAAAAAGTCAATCACAAGAAATGTGTTAAGACACTGTTACACTGAATGAAATATTTAATATAAACTCATTCAGTGCCCTCTGATTAGACATGGCAGCCAGTCCTTTTTCTAACCTTAAAAGTCAAAAAACCTTTATCACTCGTTGAAAACAAAGATAATTGTGTGTAATCTATAGAGCTAAAAAAAAACTGATAATTTTGATAAAAAGTACTATCCAGTAGCATGACTACCATGACATAACATGTATACACAGATATATCACACATACCTAAGAATAATTTAAAAATAAAAAAATCTCACAGAAATGCAATGACCATGATAAGGTGAGATAGTATTGTAGACGTGTGTGTGTAATGATGATCGTGTAAAAGTGAAAAAGTGATCAAATGAAAATGTAAACAGTGCAGGGATTCAACAGTGCAGCAGATGTTCAATCAATAAATGAAGAACTTTGCTGTGACTTTGATGTGCTTCACATTAGTTACTATAAAGCGTGCTCTAGTTTTCTATTAGGATAAATAGATGACCTTACCACTCCACTGGCTGACTTTGTCTTGACATCGAGCTTCACCAAGCCAAATCCTGAAGAAAATAAATATATATATTTCTTCTAAATATTTTAAGCATGTCTACAATATCAACTAGACTTAGCATTTTATACATTTTAATAAAGCAGTCCTACTTGGTCAAACCATAAGAAACATACCATAGCCTTTGTTGAAGATGTCCTTGGCAGATTTGCCCAGGTCAGCATAGCAGGGAGGAACAGCCATTGTATCTGTAGATACAAGCAAAAAACAATGCTCAACTTATTTTTCTGACCTAGGAGTACATTTCCACCAGCTTGTTCACAGTTAAAGAAACCCAAAATGATGTAAACTAAAAAAAACATTTTTTTTACAGAATTCCACAATGAAATAACCAATTCACCTCCACTGTGCATTCAGACGTGTGACATGTGCATAAAGCAACAGCTGCAAATGCGAGGATGATAAGCGATACTGTTAAGTAGTAAGCAACTGTCTTTGTATGACAGGTCACCATTATTTGGACTTCAAGGCAGGACTTGCTGTCTTTCAATTGTACCGCTCATGGACACATATGTACCGTACAGTTTAAGTATACAAAAGCAATGGATCTATAAATGCACTGTGAGAATTTGCAGGCAAATGGTTTACGTAAAATACTGGCTGGTATAGAAGATGTATTATTTTTGAAGCCAAAGAAAACAAGCCTGGCTGACATGAGGATGCCAATTGCTCCAGTAGCTGTTCGCCCTGCGATTGCTACACCTGTTGAGGGGAAAGCTAATGACAAGATGCATTTGGGTCTTCCTTGCCACACAGGCTGACCTGCAACATTTGGGTCAGCTCATAATCTGCAACACTTTGCTGTACACTCAAACCTCTCTAAAATGAGATGTGTTTCATGTTACCAATTTGAGGGTGCAAATGCTGATATGTCCATTTTCACAAACTAGAATTTACTGAACACATTAACTGAACACATTTTGCACAGTGTCAGCACACCAGTGCTGCAAGTAGTCATGGCCATACATGACAGCCGGTGGGCAAGGTTACTGAGCAAGCGGGGAGCCATTTTGCCGCACTGGAGTGACTAGTTAAGGCCTGCTTCTTATTAAGGAAGTCCTTTAAGTAAATTGGCAGAAACAGCTAGGCGTGTCAAGGCACATACCGGTGCCAGTTAGCGAGAAGAGTAAATTAACCAGTCAAAAGACATTATCAGCTAACGTTATCTCACTACTGCTAACTAGGCCATAGGAAAGTTAACCAAGTGACAGCAAACATTTAAGTAATAAGTTGTGAATGTTTTCTTGTAATAGGTCTGCAGAACACCCTCCGTTTTATCAGCAGCATGTAACGTTTAATTGAAAGCACACATCGCCTGCTTTAACTTGACATGTGTCCGACGCATGCCAAGTGCAGCTAGCTTAGCTAACTTTGTTAGCCTTTAAAGTACCGGTGTGTGTTAAGACACCCTAACACACTACTTTTCGCTTGTAATGGAGATGAATAACGGTGTCAGGCGGAATAAATAGCTATCTTACCAGTAGCGGATGGTGCTAACGGTAAACAAAAGTTACTTTGTTAGAGATGTTCCTAACACTGCACGGCCAAAGCAGGCGTCACCGGTAGAAGGGCGAGCTGAAGGAGACTGCACTGCAATAAAATCCAGACCTATCACATCCAGGCTCAGGACCCGGAACGGCCACATTTGTGCCTGAGTAAAAAGGTTTCCCGTCACGCCATGTTTGCGTGGTTTTATCTTTAAAAAAAAGAAAAAGATTATTGTGTAGGCCTAAGCCATGTTTCTTGTTGTTGATTGACCCCTGGCTCTAAATGTTATCTCTTATGTTGACATTGGAATATAAAGTTCTTTAAAAATTAGCATTTCTTTTAATATTTGTATTGTATTTATTTTTATTCCATATTCATGTTTTTGTCTATGTACCAAAGCAAATTACTTGTACTTGGCAATGAACCGAATTCTAAGGATAAAAACTGGGACAAAAAATAAATAAATCAGCAAAAAACAGTAAAAATAATTAAAATTATTAAAATGTGTGAGCTGAACCACATCAATAACAGTGGATTTCTCTTAAAATAGCTTTAGCTTGCTGAAGAAAAACATTGCTTCAAGTGGCTTCCCCAGTAGACCCAACATTTCAAAATAAAAGATCACCGAAGGATACTGACATGTGGCAGTAACCAATTGTAAACAAAATGTTTTCCTCTCACCAATAGTTACAAAAAGAATGTTTTATCAACATCACCACCCCTTTCATAACTATGCGCATAACAATGCACTGATTGAAATTAAGAGTTATTTTTGCAAAAAGAGATACAAGCCACACCCTAAATCAATAAACTAACACTGTGAGGGCACAATTTAAAAAAAGATATCAAAATTGATAAAATAGGGATCTTTTTGCAAATTCCCCCTTCAGATGTTTGCAACTTCATGAAGCAGGTGAAATAAAATGATTTTATACTTCTCTATGCAAATTTATCTTTATTCAGTTACAAATGACTTTCAATGACTAATTCGCCAAACATGCAATATACTGTACTTTTTTTTAATTAAAAGCGTAGCCTATATGGTATATACAGAAAAAGAAAACCTAAAGTTGTGGCTAGTACACTATATAGTAGGATTTTATAAACATCCTGATAATAAGTAGGAAAATTATAGGAAAATCAGGATCTTATTGTGAATGTATGCCTAATAAGTGAGAGCAGTAAACCCAAGTATACGGTTATTGGAGATACGCTTAAAGACTTGTCAAAGCCCTGTTGTAAAAATGAATGTGTCAAAATTAAAATGAGCAAGGAAGAGCAAATCATTTATTCAAGCAAGCAAAATGATGCCAGTTTTGAAGAAAAAACAAGTGACAATTAAATGGTACCATTTTGACTTGGTGAGACTCCAACAAAATGGTCTGCAGAAAATACTGAACTTCTGGGGTAAGGTATCTTAATATTTCTCCTTTGTCTGTGGCTTTAACCACATACCTTCATATTCCTTCCATATCACATTTGGCGCTTTTCTAGTTTTAACAACTACTCAAAGCAATTTTCAGACTAGAGGCACAATTCACTAACAGATTCATGCACCGGTGGCTGAGGCTTTCATACAAGGTGCCACCTGCTCATCAGATAAACATACATGCACACTTTAACCTGTAAACCTTATTAGACCTCTGGGTAAAGAAGAACACACAGATGACTGTTTCCATTTTTGATTCATTTTAAATGTGTTTCAGATCATCACTGGTTTGTATTACAATATTAAATGGATTACTTTATCGAGCTTGTGTATTACATATTATGGTTTAAATTGTTTACAGTTACCTCATCTGAGGTTTTTCTCATGCACTCTGCATATCTGTTGCATCCCCTGTTTAAACTAATTTTATAAGCAACATTAGATAACATTAACATGACCACTTTTACAAAATCTGTATAATAGCTTTGTGACCAAAGACATGCTGTTGTTATTGCCAATGAGTCAACTTTTGTCTGCTCTAAGAGTTAACATCTGTTTAAAACGTGTAGCCTGTTCAGTGGCAACAGTGAGTTATTTTAAGCCAAGAAAGAGGGGCTGGAAATTGGGAAAAGAGGGCCTTAAGTTTACAGTGTGTTTAGCAATTGTTGCCATAATTCTAAGCCAATAAATGTGTTCAATCGTTTGAAAAGGGTGGTAAGGTAGTGGTACTTGAGCAGTTCCTCCCGGAATTCTAAGCCCAGAAAGTGTGACTGTCAGTCGGGTGGAGAGAACAGCGAAGTTGTGGGGCGTTTAGCCGTTCCTACAATTCTAAGTGTTTTGGGTAGAGAGCATGAGCACAGGCTTTTATGACTGTCAATATAGCCAGCATCCAACGATAGCTACTCTGCTGTGCTGTGAAGTAATGTCCAGCTATGTAAGACAAGTGTCTAGCAACATTGTTGTGGAGGCCAGGATCTCAGACTGAACCTCTGAACAGAACCTCTATGAACTTCAAGTCTGGGGAGGAGGGGCTGGGAGAGACGATTTTCTCCAGTATTTTGAATTTTGACTGCAGTAACTATTTTAAACACTAGCTGTCAGTATATCATCTTGCACCTTTAAGGTTTGTAAAATGGATTTTGCAATCATAGCTTGAGGATGCTTTCGAAAAATTAGGCCCAGGTCAGTATTTGTTTGAAATGTTTTGCAGCTATGTAGAGAAATATAACAAAGGAGAAGTGTAAACCCTTTTAAAAAACTCAAAATGATGTAAAAGCTTTAATTTATTTAAAACCAAAGAACAGTTGACACATTGCAACAGTGTCATCTAAAAGTCCAGTCATAGATGTAGGGGTAACAGTTACAGGTTTTGCTGATGCTAAGCCAACGTGCTATATGTTACATCCTCATCTCTTGCTTCAACCTGTTGAACAACAGAAGGAAATGACAATTAGGAAAAACAATCAAAGATAAACCAGAGTAAGAGTCCACCGCTGCATTGGATCTCCTAAAATTTACCCTTTTTAGAGTCTGTTGTCCTACAACAATCACAGAGCTGTACGTCACATCCACATCACTCTTATCATCTGACCTCTGGGTGAGAAAGAAGAAACAAACATTATCCATTTGTTTTGCTTCATTCAATTACAAAAGTGTATGATGAAATAAAAAATGCTATTGGAGTGTACTTATGTGTCTTTTTCTGTACTTGTATTGTCTAATACAAGTTGTAGTTTTACTGATTTAGGGCTACCTTGTCTGAAGTTTTTCCCATGTGCCCAACATTGCCGTATGTTACTTCCTCTTCAGTCTGATCAAGGAGCAAACCAAATGTTATTCAAATAAAAGCATACACCATTTCATTAGACTAGATCAGGTTACACATCAACATAACAACCTTTGTTAAAATGGTAAGTATGAACCATTTCATACTAATTGTAATAATAATAAATAATACATTTTATATAGCCCTTTTAAAAGGAACTCAAAGGCTCTATACATATTAACAAAGTTAGAAACAGTACAGCCATACAAGTATACAACAATACAACTACAATAATGAGAAGCAAATTACAAGATTACAAAGTCAATTTAATTAAATAGGTGGGTTTTGAGTGCGGTTTTGAATGCCTGAGTGAGAGATTTCCAGAGAGAGGGGGTAGCAATGGAGGCTTGTCCCCCAAGGTCCAGTGCCTGGAGATAAAGTAAATACTTGAGGGGGATTACCATACAAGGTTACTAGTAAAAGTTTTCCAAGAAAATATTAATATTTAAGTCTTGCCTAAAAAAATAAGAAAAGGAATAGATTAGCTACAGCTACAATCATTTTTTATACATTTCCTTAACTAGCCTGGAGTTTTTTTAAGTACTGTGCGTCACATCCTCTGTGTTGAAGGAGCACAGAACAGAACATATTCCTGTATTTGTGACCATAATACATACTCCTTATCTTACCTTTCTTGTAGCGGATGAATCTGCTCTGGTCTGTTCTAAAAGTGAAGCAAAGACAACGTGACTATCAATGCTCATGACAATAATGCACAATAATCTACGTTTATAGTAAACATATTTATGAATTACATTTACTTACTGTGTCTTTTCAACATGAACCAGATGAGCAAGAGCACCGTTACAATGAAGATCAGCAAACTCAAAGGGATGAGGAAGTGCTTTAGATCGGAAGCACTGCAGAATACATTTTAAGCACACAGTACAAATGAAATAAAAATACTTGTTTAAAAAGTTCCCAAATGTAGTTGCATGCAAAAGTGAAAGCTTCTAACCTGACAGTCTCAGGTGATAAGGTGGTTAAATGGCTTGTTGTTGCAACGGTGGCTTTAATGCAAAACAAGACAATGATAAGTAGAGTAAAATGACAATAGTGATTTCTAATATCTCTTCTATGTTAAATCAAATTACTCATCAAATAATGTACTTATAAAATTGTAGTATTTACTAGTGGTAGGTACTATTGGTCTCTCTCTGACAGTTACGTATACTGGCATCTGTAAGTCTCCTTTGGCACACCAATACCAGCTGCTGCTCTCTGTCCTCAGTCCACTCATAGTCACAGTAAAAGCCCTGGACATCCCTCCACTGATGGTCACTTTTGTTCCATCTATTGATCCAGACGACCTCGTCACACAGGAGCTGCCCAGCCTGCACCACTTCATTTCTCCAGTGTTAATATAGTAACAATTGATAGTTATATTATTTCCATTAAACGTTGTAATCTCCTGTTGATCCACGTAGAGATGTGATGTATCTTAATGGAAAAAACAAATTGAATAGGACATTGTTGGTAGCTTAATAACTTGTAGATATAGGTGATGCTTTAAATATGTTTTGCATTTGTACAGAGGTTACATCGGGGAGATAAATAATCCCTTAGGATTTAACATGCCTTCTTACTTTTGACTCACAAAGTACATAAGGAAATAACTGCTCTTTGTTGCAAAAATTTAAGTATTTTTTTAAACAAATTCTTGAAATGTCACAATGGATTTGAAATGTGCAGAAATATGATTTAAGGGCTCTTACCTCTGGTGACAGAAAGGTGAAAATACTCTTTGATATCTGCCCCTCCATTAATCTCCACAGCACACCAATAATCAGTATCCTCATCTGCCAGATTATGAATAGTCACTGTGAAGATACTTTGGGTTTTGTTATCAGAGATCCAAAACCTTCCTGAATTGTGTTGGTTTGTTTTGACAATATAGGAGCAGGAGTGCCAATGATATCCTTTACATAAGTATTTCACATGGTTTGTGTATTGTACGCCATAGAGACACGGGATAGAGATTGAACTTCCAGCCTTCACTGACACTTCACTGACTGTAGTTATGCTGTGAATTCCTGCAACAAGTACAATTAATAAAGTTATATTCAATACAAAATACAATAATCTTCCTTCATACGACCTGCCTACTGTCTATACAACTGTCCCCATTATTTTACACATTAGGCCATCGTAGTCTTCAAAATCTATATAATACAAAACTGAAGGATGTTACTTGTCTAAGTGACAGTTATCACTGTCATCCTTTTTTGACCTAACTATTAGAAGCAAACAATACATGCACAGTTATAAAATGATTCCTGTTACTGACCTGTGAGTCCAGTGAGGAAGAGAAGAAAGATTAAATGAACAGCCATGTCGGTGATCGAGCAGACATAACTACATTAACATGCCCCATGCAAGACTGATAATCTACTTCCTAATCTTGCTAATTATGCAATGTAAGGAAGTTGCCTTACATTGGTTAGTTAGATTAGGTGTGTACTGTGCAGCAAGAGCATACTTCCCCAATATAGTTTACTGGAGAATCAGTGCAAAGCCCCCCATTTTCAAAGAAAAGATCAGCACTCCCGGTCTGTGGACGGAATTGTGTTAATTTATTTAAAATGAATTGTAGTCATAACATTGTATGATCAATACGATCATGATTTTATTTCAAACAGCTAAATTAAATAATGAAAAGATCATACACACAGACTCATACTTATTGTTTCCGCCAATGGTTTCAGATCAGTTTTTTTGCAAATGAAATTAGACAGGCATAGACAGGAAATGTCCAAAGTAATTTCGCAAATATGGAGTGAAGGTTTGAAAATAGGTGTAACAGCTACAAATGAAAAAAGTGAAGGAAGAAATGACTGCACAACCAAATGATAACATCAGGCAACACCTTGCAAAACTGTAGTCTAAAAACCATCAAAAAATTTGTGGTTTCATAAATCCATTAAACCTTGTAATGTACTGATGTTGGTTTGTTTTGACTATGTAGGTATTAGTATATAAGTATTTCACATGGTTTATGTATTGTAAGCCACAGAGACATGATAGAGATTGAACTTCCAGCCCTGACACTTCCACGACACTGACTGTAGTTATGCTGTGAATTCCTGCAACAAGAGCAAATACTGCATTTGACTGCATATATAGCTATCAATATTCCTCTAACATGTCTTGACAATATAATTTGAAGACAATTGAAAAATTACAGAATTGACATAACCAGCTCACGCATGAGACAAAAAAATCTGTAAACTCTGAGATTAACAGCCATGTCGACAGTGAGCACACAAAACCACTTGGCAGTCTAGTTTTGTATTTCCTGGTATTCATAAATGTGCAATTGCAACTGGGGAAATCTCTCTTCCTCTTTTTTTTGTTGCAGTTATGTCAGTTTGATGTGATGATAAAGTACTTAATTATGCAGCTACATTTCGCCTTCATTATGAGTTACAAAGTGCTTTACATTGAGGGAAAAAAACAAGTTAAAAATAAAATGATTGAGATAAAAATGAATAGCTGACATGTATCATATTAAATTTTCTTTTTTATTTGCACAATAATAGAGTGTCACTTTATACAGAATCAAAATTCATATATTTTATTAATTTCATACAGTAATTAGGTCAGCTGTTTTTTTAATTGTGCCCAATATTATACCACACCCCGTGGATGCTATTGGATCGCACACTACATGTACTGGAGATTATTCATTTAAAAAATTTGATAACCTGATGTAATTGCAGAATGTAGATGACCTTTTTTAAGCCAGCGAGTGGAGGAGGTTTAGGGATGAAAATTAATAAAGGTCCTCCCTGGATCATGATTGTCTTCAAAGGCAAGATGTCAACTCGGTGAATGGAAAAGCTGTAGAAAGACACAATGGGTTGTACTCACAAAGTCACTTCTTTTAAATTTGAGTGACTTCAAATCTGCTCTTGGTCAATATTCCAACTGTTTCTCTCCCTTAATGTGTCAAACTGACAGAGACACATTTCCACATTACACCTTTCACTCTGGAGACATAGCATGTGTGGGTGGGGTAAAAAAAACTATTTCATCTCATTTTTCAACATGTATCATGCCTTTGCGTAAACATACACGCTGAGTTTCTTAAGCCAAGTGGCGTGTTATTTGTATCCATGTTAAGCTATCTGAGTGTATGTCTATGCTGATTACAGTGGGCGTAAACATACACGCCACTTGGCGTGTTGTTGCCGCCTTGCCTTGTTATCGCGAAAACGTGCGAGAAGAAAGCTTCGGTTGGGTTTAGGAAAAGAAAAAAGCTACGATTGAGTTTAGGAAAAGAAGAAGGGTGTAAGGTTTAGGAAAAGAACAATGGGGTTGGCTTTAAGAAAATGCCATAGGCAGGTCAGAATACGCTATACTGGGTGAAAGTCCTGGGTTTTACCCATCCACCACCCTAACCAACCTCCCTTTGTGAATTTTTGCCCTTTCATACTACTCACTACGGCCTTAATTCACAAACAATCGTAAGGTAATGGGAATCAATAGAGGCCAAACGGCGAATACATATACGATAAACACGCAAAAAAGTGGGTATGCTACTCGATAACACACCAATTATGGCAGAAGAATTGGTGTGCCATACACACGCTATTTCATGATGAGTGAAATGAGTCTGCATTTTTCAACATTATTTGATATGCTGCATGTGTGCAGGTTTGCATAAAAATTACATTGATGACTGACATTCCCTAAATTGTCCAAGTCTCCAATATAGACTGTTGGGTTGATTGGGTTTATCCAAAATGTTGTACGATACTACTAATGAAGCGTACATCAGAATGATTTCTTACTTGCTTGATTAAAGTCCTCCCATCTTTTCTGCTCATTAGCACTTATTATGTTTCACTGTGCTGTAGATCACACTTCCATCTACTGGTTCAGTCTAATAAGAGAAAACATGCACAGAAATGATAATGCTAAGATAGTAACAGTATAGACTAATGATAACAACAATATTGCATTTGAGTTGACGTATTGAGATGCCTATATGAGTTTGAAATGAATGACATACCAATATTCGCACACCATCCTTTATTACAATGGTACTGTATGTCACACTGTCTTTGGGAAGATCGTTCTGCAGGATGAGATTCACAGTCAGCATGATACAATTACAGTGGAAAGAAAAACACATACAAATTTAGGCAAATGTGTTCTAAGGCACTCCTCTTTTATTACTGTGATAAACAAAACAAGATGTTCTCTTGTTCACCTTCTGCTGGGCCTGTATGTTGATTATGAAGCACAGCGTAATTTAATGCGTAAACACAGTTGTTTTCCACATACAGCCTACTATGTATCTACTTAAGTGTGTGAATTTATTTATTTTAAATTAGATGCCATTGAATTTGATGGGTTTTTAAAACTGGATTTACTGACCAGGATTAGGATTTGAGCATAAATTGTTACTGCAAATGTTTTTTTGCCATATATTGTACTGTGATTGCTATTACCACAAATGATAACTTCATAGTATTTCAATAGCATCACATTATCACATTATAAATGTTTTCCTCATTGTTGAGCCTCTAGTGTCACAGAATCTGATGGGGCACAGCTATTGTAGTACAATTAGTTTACACACAGCATCGAGCAGCAAGTATTTTATAGGGGAATTATTTTCATTAGATTCTAATTCTGCTCATCTAGATCTAGTCATTTAAAGACATTAATTCACACTCAGTGTATTTTACTTGGACGCATGGTATATTATACACTTGACTGGTCATGTTCCTTAAATGCTGTTTACTTCATATGTTGATGTATGATCAGTCCACATTTGGACACACTATAAAAGGTTGTATTTACCAAGTAAAGAGCAAATATGCCAGTGAGGAAGCTGACCATATATTTATTACCATACGAATAATGGGAAACCCAAGGCTATATCTTACCACAGTGATGTCAGAGCCCTCCAGCTTGGTCTTATCTAAAACACATGGATTTGTAAAAAAGTTTTAAAGTAATAATAATCATAATAAATAATCATAATAACATATATATCTAAATTGGTTTTAGCAGAGTTTACAACAGACTTACTTCCTTTTATCATCATCCTCCATTCAAAAAAGGCAGCGGGGACAACCAACAGCATTAAGACGAGGGTGGTGCTGAGAGTCGTCACAATAGTGGAACTAGTAGATGTAGATCAGAGGTACATTTCATTAAAAAAAAAAAGGGGGTGAAAATTTTTGCAAAAATGATAATGTCTGAGATTACTTTATGCATACATTCTTCTTTTACATGTTAATTTATAAAACCAAACCTCTTGTGTTTATCTTGCAGGTTCTCTCCGCCTGGCCCGTTTATAGTGGAGTTTGTGGGCTGAGCTGTATGTGGCTCTCCACTTGTAAGCAGGGAGGAATGCTGGGTGGTTGGAAGTGTCCCTGTAAAGTCTGAGTAAGTAAATGTGAAAAATCAGGTAAATTTCAATATATTGTTACATTGTATATTATGACATTACATTACAAGGCAGTTTCCCGATTTTCAAGGTAAAGGGCATTAATATATTCTATTCTGAAAGATTATGAGGCACTGTTTCGGGGATTGATTTGTGTTACCTGTGTTGTGCCCGCTTAATGACTTCATTTATATGATAGGTCGTTAATTTAATGAAAATAAAGTATGCCTAGTATCTTACTTGCTGTATTGGGCGATGTAGTTGTAGTAGTTGTTGTTGATTCATGAACAGTTACATGCACTGGCATCTGAAAGTCTCCATTGTTGCACCAATACCAGCCACTGCTCTCTGTCTTTAGTTCCATCATAGTCACAGTGAAACCATTTGGAACACTGTTATCGATGGTCACTGTTGTTCCATGTATCAATCCAGTCTGATCTGACACACAGGTGCTGCCCAGCCTGCACCACTGTGTTATTTTTGGATATTTACAGTGGCACCTGACAGTCACACTTCTTCCTTCAAATGCTGTAATTTCCTGATGGTCCACGTACAGACTTGGCATACCTTGAAAAAAAGCACAATACAAAATAAAGCATGGTCTGACTGTATTATCTGAGAAATTTGAAAGTGAAAATCTGACATCTGTTTTTCCACCAAGTAGTTTACAGAAAGGATTTCAAGTGTGTTTAAAACATTTAATGGATTTTACCTGTGGTGACTGACAGCTCAAAATGTTGTTTAACATCCCATCCTTTTTTCTCCACAGCACACCAGTAACTACCGCCATCATCAGTCAGACCATTAATTTTCACAGTGAATATTCTTTGGTTTATGTCATCATAGATTGAAAACTTTCCAGAATTATCTGGCTGATTTGTTTTAACAGCATATGAGCAGGAGAGCCATTTATTCCCTTTACACAAGTATTTCACATGGTTTATGTCGCCCGACTCATAGAGACATGGGATGGAGATGGAACCTCCGGCCTTGACTGATGCTTTACTCACTGTAACAATTTGACTGTGAATTCCTGACAAAACAACAACAGACACTTATTTTACACTGGTGCATTCAAATGCATTGTGTATATCACAATCCACTACAGGTTACTCAGTGAGTTAGCTACACAACACATATAGGCTATTACATTTAGTCTCCTGACCTAACAGTTTTTTTTATTAAAGAACACAATTAATGATAATTATTAGCTTAGTGGCTTGTTGTCACTTAAGATTCAAATTGTATTACTCTACAGCAACATATCAGTACCAACAATATACTTTTAATTATAAACCTGGCTATTATTTATGCATACCGTTCTTATTAAGGCTTGACCTACCTATGAGTCCGGCGAGAATTAGGTGAGGCACATATGCAGACATCATGCCTGCCACAATGTCATGAGTGAATGAGCACTTTCAATTTCATGGTGGGTAATTCTAACCTGGTCACTTCCTCATTTACACCGCTGTTCATGTTGTTCTACTGTCAATAGGCCATGTTCACAGCGCAAGTCTTAGGGCTTAATTTTGCAGAATGAAGAGAAAGAAAGCCAAATTGGCTAATTTGGAAAATTCACTACAGAGGTCTGTGTGGATGCAGAGACAAAGCCAGGAGGTACATTTCATAGGTAGTTATTAGGTTTTATTTACTTCCTTTGCAGTCCCATTATTCAAACATTGCTCACAACCCATCACTGTACTTTTATTTGCCTAACTCTACCTACAACATAAAGCTGAACAAGGACTGAAGATTAAAATAGCTTTAAGTTTACTCAGCTGCAATATGTGAAAATGTATGTTCACTATTATACATTAGTAGTAACTTGGTAAAAATTGAGACATGCTAATGTTATCTCACAAGTAAATAAAATAAAAGCTAAATTACGTTTTAAATGCACCCAAAACAATTTAAGTGCAACATACTCACATACAATAAAGAGCAGGACAGCCTGCTATATTATCAGTGAAAGGTAGGCATGCAGACCCACAAAATTGTGAACTCATAGAAATAAAATGGATATTTCTATCAGTGTACTTGATGTTACTGTGCTGTTGTTGATGTACTACCGTGGATATTACTTCATTTCTTACTTTTTGCTTTTGTGACTATTGTTTTTGTGGATGACCTTTACTCTGACAAGAGCCCCATGCTCACACCTATTATTCCAAATATTACAGTTCAAAAAAGCGTGTCAAAAACGGTGTTTTGAGGTGTAATGGGTGTAACGTTACTGACCTAAAGTCAACAGATTTTGTGGTTTTGTTTTTACGACGTGAAGTTCTAGACATAACGACGACCTCACCACTATAATGGCCGAGCGCTGTTGTCAACAGTGTTGCCAGATCTTGCGAGACAAATACGCAACCAGGCCTGTGAAAACAAGCCCAAAATAGCGACTTTTTCTACGGAGCCCCCCTAAGATCCTGGAAGAGAAAAATAAATAAAACTGTGTGCACGGTTTTACAATCCATGTGGACAGATTGCAGAGCTGCCAACTTTTCCCAAAACCTTGGAGTGAGATTTGGTCGGGCCAACCCATATTTTGCCGCGCACAAAGCAATTTCTTTGGCTCTTTCAGCATCATTATCCTTCAGGGTTTAAATCGGGATTTGCTATGTGTGGGGGTGATACCCCCAGGAAAAGAAATGGAAAAATAAACCATTAAATGGCACTTTCTGGAGAGTTTTGTGCAAAAAAATGGAGAATTTGAATTACAGCCAGCAGTAACAATATCTTATCAAACCACAACAATAAACACAACCACAGTACAGCATAATTTAAATTGAATTTACAGAGTATTATTAACAATGGTAATAACCGCCGGGATGAATGACCTTTTAAGTCTGTTTGTTCTGCATCGTGGCAGACTAAAGGCTATCTGCGCCCTGATGGTAGCAGCATAAATTCATCCCACAAAGGATGACTAGGATCAGCCAGGATGACTCTCGCCTTCTTCAATGATCTGGCCATCATTTACATTATTAACTTCTTATGATATAAGAACTGACCCAGACAATGTGCTAAACATAATGAGCCACTTTACAGAGACAGTAGCATGTGTCAGCAACAGCTGAGAAGATCTCGGTTTGTGGTGAACAGGTTCAGGGGTCCCTGGTGAAGGGATCAGGGACCCAAAGTTAAATTAATGTTGAGGGACCAACTAGGACACACTGATTTACATAAATTCAAATCCTTTAGCTAATCTTTAGCCTAATTCTAATCCTTGCAGCCCTGATTGGTAAACGGTACACTAGGCTAGAGTTTATTTATTTTCTCCCCCTGAGCTTCAACCACCCAGGAGTTAAACCACCTTTTAACATTATTTAACATTATAATGAAAACAGACGGGATTTGAAATATAGACACTTTTTCACAGTGGTTTTGAGTTGTTCCCCACCACGGGTTGAATCCATTCTTTTCCTCCTTTCTCTTTCTCCCAGTCTTTGTTATATTTCTTCCCGTATTTCGCCCACTTTATCCCGGGCATTTAATCCTCCAAAAGCTGTCCTACAGTCCACTCAACATTAGTCGCTACTCACGCATTTTCCTAACCAGAAGCCAACACACTGCCCTGCTCTGCCTCTGATTGGCTGGTACTCGTTTCCATCTGGGTCAGAGCCAATTAGAAGCAGGAAGTGGGTGGGAAATAACGCTGCTGTCTATAGTGTTTATGGGGAAAGGGGCGGAATCGAGCGAACCGGCAAGGACAAGCTGTGAACAAGCCCAAATAAGCAAAAAACCGCAACCCGCGACAACCAATATTTGTAAGCGACTTTACAAAAAAACAAGCCCAAAGTCGCTTACAATAAGCGGACCTGGCAACACTGGTTGTCAATCTCGTCGACTTTTGATGACGAATCATGTACCATCGGATGACCTACGCAAAATACGAAGCGACAGAACAAAATTTCGGCGGTTTTGTTTTAACTTTAGCAAGCTGGTGAGAGCTGTGCCTTAACAGCACCACCATGCATTGGGTGTCTAGTTTATTCTCGCTGACAGACAGCCCTCTTTGGTGATGGAGTACGGAAAGGAGAGAGTGGTGGCGTTAGTAGACATGGACTGCTTTTACGTCCAGGTGGAACAGAGGCTCAATCCAGCTCTGATGAACACTCCCTGTGTGGTGGCCCAGTACAAGACGTGGAAAGGAGGCAGGTGAGTTTCTGACACAGAGACACTGTTTTTATGATCAATGCAACTGAAGCCGCTAGCGACGAGACTGTCTCTCAAAGCAGGATCATACATAAATAATATGCGTATTATCAGATATGTTAATGTTAAAGATACCAGAAATAAAAGTCTGCAGAATGAGATAAATGAGGGCAAGAAATAACGCACCAGGATGACTAGATGAAATGGTAGTTTGACATAAAATCTGAAAAACTGAAGATCCACTTACTAGCTTTTCCACACATCTCAAGTAGTCTTTACAAAACTGAAAAGGGATTATAAGGCCTTTCTTCCTCAGTTCAAAGATGGTCTCTGGCTTTGTAGGGAAATTAGAATTTCCAGCAGCCGTTTTTAGCAAGAAGAATACAGCATAGAGAAAGAAAAAAAAAGAGGAAGACATAAAAATAACATTTATAATAATAATAATAACAATAATAAATAAAAAAAAACGTTTGGCTATAACAAAAAGACATTTGCATTTATTGGAATGGCCTCTTTGAACTTTCTCAGGCTTTCCACTGACATCTTGACTCCTTCCCAGCCAATCCAATGACTGACAGCATGTGGATAAGTTCAGTTGCATGGGCCATAAATTGCTGTCTCTGTGTTGGCAACTCATCCGCCTTCCTTTCTCACAGATAACCACCTTGGACTTCCTATTAACATGTTCTCACGGTTTGTAAACATCACTTAATAGTATGGTTCTCAATTGAATGCCATCCTCTGTTAGTATCATAGCTGTGAGCTACGAGGCCAGGGCCCATGGCGTCACCAGGAACATGTGGGTGGACGATGCAAAGAAACTGTGCCCAGATCTCCAGGTGGCACGAGTGCGCGAGTCTCACGGCAAGGCGGACCTAACGCAGTAAGTGCGAGTGATGTACGATAATGTGTTACCTCTACACCAATTCACAGTTCCTGGGATTGTGCCATACAATGTAATACCTCCACTCATGTGACCAGTTGTAAAATAAATAACCTACTCACTCCTTTGTAGTTACAGGGAAGCCAGTGTGGAGGTGATTGAGGTGATGTCTCGTTTCGCTGTGATTGAAAGAGCCAGCATTGATGAGGCCTACATGGATCTGACCACTGCGGTCCAACAGCGGCTAGAAAACATGACTGATCAACAAATAGAGTCTCGCCTGCTGAGGTCAACCTACATCCAGGGTTACCCACAAAGTTCACCTGAACAGGAAACCTCTGCAGAGGACGCTGCCTTGGATAAAGGTAGGTTATAACCAAACTTTGACTAATCAATTTCTCAACTAATTGCTTCAGCACTGGGCACAAGGAGCTGGCGTTGACACCCCAAAAACCCCCATCAATCATGTTTTGTCCCCAGAGGAGCAGAGGTCCAGAGGTCTCCAGGAGTGGCTGGCATCCTTACCAGCCCCTCTATCAGGAGAACAGAGCCCTGCAGAACTGCAGCTAACTGTGGGGGCACTCATTGTCGAGGAAATGAGGGCAGCCGTGGAGAAAGACACAGGTTTCCGCTGTTCAGCAGGTATATCGCACAATAAGGTAGGAAAAACTATACATATATAATATAAATACTTTAAAGATCAATTATCTTTGCTGCGGTCATCATTTACTGCCTACTTCTTTCAGGTATTGTCCAAACTAGCTTGTGGTCTGAACAAACCTAACCGACAAACTGTTCTGCCTTTGGACTCTGTGACAGAACTTTTTAACTCTCTACCCATCAGCAAGATGTGAGCTCAAAGCACTATTCTTCCATGAATAATTTAATCCTCACATAACATTCATGCCAACATGGAAGTGTAAAAACAAAAGTTGTATACACTGTACTCTTACACTATACACTACTTTTGTATTTCTTATTTCACTTGCGCAGTCGTAACCTGGGGGGCAAGCTCGGTGCCTCCATTTCAGAAGCTCTGGGAGTAGAGAACATGGGAGATCTGACTCGCTTCCCTCAGGCTCAATTGGGACAGCACTTCGGAGAAAAGACAGGGTAAGACAAGCCAATTATTCCTTTCAAAGTCATGTGTCATAAGCTGATGGGTGAACAAATGTCTTCCTTAGTCCTTGCATTTATTATGTTAGACTATCATAATTTTAGGTGGAATTGACATTTCGATTAACATAGCCGTGACATGGCCTTCCTAATATTTGGTGAATACTTCACCATATATACTTTACTTCACTGGTTGTCTCTGGCCCCCCCGCTGATAGAACAAAATGGCTCTGGGCAACGCTTTTCTCCTACAAAGACTAACCTGTTTGATAGAAATAAACTGGACTTGAAATCTAAGCATTTCATTTATACCACACTTACCATTGAGCCTCTCTGCTCTGCAGCCAGTGGCTGTACAACTTGTGTCGGGGGATCGAGTTTGAAGCAGTGAAACCCAGACAGCTACCCAAATCCATCGGCTGCAGTAAAAACTTCCCCGGGAAGACATCGCTGGCTACAAAAGAGCAGGTAAGGGCCATCAGTCTCTGTTTCCCCGTGTTACAACAGGATGTAAACGTAAATTATTACTCAATCCGTCTTTAACTTTAGTCTTGCATTTACTGGAAGTGATTCCACTTTGAGAGAATGTAGTTAATGCATCTAGATGTGTAAGGCGAATGGCAGTATGACACATTCTTGCAATACGGTAGAAAATTTCCTTTTATGATTTGTAACATTGTTTTCATTTTAATTTATCAATGACCTGTGTGTAGGTACAGTATTGGCTTCATCAACTGGCCCTGGAGCTGGAGGAGAGGCTTACCAAAGACAGAGAAGTGGTGAGATATCTACAGTTGTGAAATATATTCCTTTCCCTTATTACAGCAGTACTACCTGTTTCTTCAATTGGGCTTCCTGTTTTTATA
>NC_048423.1:9857444-9881736 GCF_013103735.1 Etheostoma cragini | reverse complement strand
TAAAAAAAAAAAAAAATAGAACTGGTTTTCTCACCAGTGCCTGTAATTTCTCACTAACTTACAGAATGGTCGAGTGGCTAAATCGTTGACGGTTGGTGTACGTCAGCTTGGGGATAAGAGGCCGAGCGGCTTCTCTCGCTGTTGTGCTTTAGTGCGCTACGAAGCGACCAAACTGTCCAGTGACAGCTTTGCCATTATCAAGAGTCTAAACACAGCAGGAAACCACCAGGCAGCATGGTAATTAGAATATGAGAACACTACGAAGTAATTAAAGTCCCTGGTTGAAGGAATGCTGTGTGACTGGTTCTTCTCCGTCTTGCTTTATGTCCCCAGGACTCCACCCCTCACTCTGCTACACCTCTCAGCTAGCAAGTTCACTGATTCTCCATCAGCAGGGGGTATTGCTGGCTTTCTCTCCAGTGATGTCACTGCAACCCAGAGTCTTTTCTCCCCCACTCAGTCCTCCATCCAGCCACCATTTGAACTAAAAAGTGACTCTACGTGCAAACAACCTGGCACCATCCAGTCCTTCTTTCAAAAGGCAGCAGAGAAACCAAGACGGGTTTTAACAGATGTACATGAGGAGGACGACAACATAGGCTCCACAGGAATTATCTCATCTTCCTCACCTCACAAAACCTCTGCTACTGATAATCAGTTGGAGGCAGATATCAATTGCCCTGTTTCTTCCTTTTCTCACTATAAAAATGCTTCAGCCAGCCATCCTTCTGGCCTTTCCTCTTTCTTCCACAGGAAGAGTCGTGAAAGAAGCACACAGTCCTTATCCTTGGCTTTAAACAAGCCTGAAATGGGACATTTGCCCGGACTGGACAATGAAGAAGACACTGTTGCTGCTCTGTCAGGGCTACAGACAAAACAAAGCTCTTCTCAGCAGTCACCATGTAAAGAGTTAAGGGATGAACTGGACATTGTTCCAGAGGTCATCCGTCATCCTTCCAGTGTAGCCAGAGAAGACCTGTTAAACTGTGATCGCTGTGGCGAGGAGGTGTTGGTCTGGGAAATGCCTGAACACAATGACTATCACTTTGCCCTGGACCTCCAGAAGTCACTCTCTTCATCAACAGGTTCAGCACCCATCTCCTCCTCCTCTACCATTTCTTCTTCTTCTTCTTCTTCCAATGTCTCTCTAACTCCTCGCAGACCCCATTCTTCACGTGGCAAGGCTAAAAACAAAGGCCAGACAGGGCCACAACCGAAAAGGCATCGCTCCCAAGGTGGGAGTATGGGGACTCTGGATTCTTTTTTCAAGAAGAGCTAAGAAGGGCTGTAGCGCTGCCTTTTTAAATAATATACAGAGTTCTAAAGCATAAATATCACAAACGTGCAAAAAATCCACTGTATTTGCTTAAAGAATGGAAAGCCATTTTGTAACAGGCTACACTATGACGTGTCTTCAACAATAAATGTTATTGTGATTTACTTTAAAAGAATGTTTACAAATTAAAGAAAGGGTCTTTTTATGCACTTCATTACACATATGCCTTTTAATCAAGGAAACAATTTTGTAAACAGCATATATTAAAGATACTTTTAACATTTTGTTGTCATGTACGGTGTATGATGTTGTGTTCTGATGTGAAGCAGATACTTGTAATCGGTTGAATATTGATCAGAAATTATTATTATTATTATTTAGTGTGGATATAAAGTTTTTTTGTGGGCTTAAAGATACAGAAAGTGAGTATATATTTCAAATACTGATTTAAATGCATAATTGCCAGTAGATGAGAGCAATTGCACCATTAGAGCAGAGTTGTACTGTTTTGTTTGCACTTGTTCACCATGTTGAGCCTATTGTTCTACATATGAGCTGAATAAGGACTTTATTATTGCATCAGCTGGGGAACAGATCAGTAGGAACAGTAGAACAAAAAACACAGACATGGATCAATTTTGTGTTTTAGTTAAAAGACAACACCATTTATCACCTGATAAAGAGACAATAAAACTTTTATTCATCATGAAACACAAATTTGATCTGTACATAAATATTGCATTTCACCCAAATAATGATCCAAATATACTTTTAATTAAAGGAAAAGGTCTTAAACGTGATTTCATAAAAGTGAAAATGTGAATGTGTCATTAAGAAGACTGCGAAAACAGTGAAAAACACGTTTGAATACATTGTAAAATCTGGAGCTACTAGAAATATATAAAATACCTGCATTAAAACAAACCAACACCTGATACTCTTTATGAAGGCTATAAAATATTTTGGTTGAAATGCGTTAGTTTTCCTCTCTGAATGCACACAAGGTGTGCATGACAACATGGGTGCATTAAAAAAGGACGCATTTCAGTTGTCCTCTTTCGATTGAAAACTAATCTGTGTATAAGCCACGTCAACATGAGACTATAAAGGATAAGGCCAACAGCAGCCTTAAACACAGTAGCAATTAACATTCATTTTCAAAAGTTGCCTTCTAAATATCAAAAGCTGTTTTAAGGAGTAGCACCAACTTATTTTTTGTTTTATTGTAAAACTTTGGGGTGTAATGGTAGACTACTCAAACAGTAGTTCCATCAGGCACTGTGTTGCAAAAAAAGTAAGTGACATCAATAACTTCAGTGAAGAGACGGCATCAAGTACCTAAAACATTGCTTTAAAATAAAGCTGCATCAGTGGGAAGCTTTACAAACTAGATAATCTATAACCAAACATCTCTGGGAGAACCCCAGGTCAACAACAAACACAGTGGAATAGTGGAATGCTGTCTAATCGGATATATCTAGACGGACCTGAGTAACTAAAGCACTTGAAAGATAGGCAGCAAGATCATGACCGTCTCACTGCACTATTGAGAGGCATCATTTGTGAGTAAAAAACATAATTCTCACAGACGTATGTGACAGCAACAAAAGCCCCTACAAGGTGATGCCAATGTGAGTTATATTGGCATGCTGACATGCCGGTCAAGTTCTAACTCTTCTTAAACTTAACTTCATTAAGTGCTATTGTCAGCAATATTATAGCTTGAAATAAAGGTGGTTTAGCTTATATACAACTGACAAGCTGTGTCGGAAAACCACAAAAGCATCTTAAAAGGAGAATTCCAGTGGATTTCAACACGTAGCTCTGTTGTTTGTAAATGTGGAGTGCTGTCAGTAGCAAGAAAAACAAAAACAATCGGTGCTGCCTAACCAAAGAACAGAGCTAAGTGTTGAAATCAACCGGAATTGTCCTTTAATGCTTTTACTCTTATCTTACATAATTAATTACGGGTTACTAAGAAAAGGGTATTATTTAGAAGTATTTGAATAGCGTGAGGCTTGCCCTTATTAGTCAGGCACTATGCTGGTCACACAGACAAGCTGCTGTTGGCTGATGACGTCAATGACGCGTTACGCCTTAATGTCCGAGCATCTCAAACTTGCAACTGTTTGTAAACAATTATCTGCCCAAGGCATATTCCCACTGGCATTTATTTTCAGTGTGTAAGTGTTTTAAGAGTGCATCTAGGTGTGTACCGTGGAAGCACCACTTCAATGTAGGCGTGTGTAAGTCATTTCCTGGTTGTTATTTGCAATATTGTGTTGTTCTTTACAATCAATATCACTATGGTGGATGTTGCTAAGTGACTGTGGGGTTTTCTCTTAACAGTGCCGTGAAAAGCAACACTCTTTTAACCTCAACACCAGAAAGCAGACTAATATAACTCAGGAGCTATTTAAAAATATGAGGGAGAAAAATTAGAAGGATGGAGAAACAAAGGCTTTGGAAAAGGGTGATAAAAAAAGAGGGATAATTAACAAGATAGAGTGGGCTTTGGAGAAAATAGGAGGATGTTTATATAAAGCACCTTGTTTTTGGCTGGGACGGTTTTTTCTGTTGTTTCCTCTGAAAAACTTAGGCTTCGTCATCCTCACTTTGGGATGGCTGGTACTGGGCAATGGGCTGCAATTTGGTGACGTGACCGATCCCTTTAGTCACGCCTTCTCTGAAGAGAACTTTAGCTCCCACCTTTAGGTATTCTGGGTGCTTGATGAACTTGAAGACAACCACTGCTTTCTCCCCTGTCCTCAGCTCCTCCTGTGGTATGGGGATGAGTCATAAGCATAGAAAGAAAAGAGAGACAGCGCTCAGAATAAACCAAATATCAGACATAATCCGCTTGATGTAACACATTGGGATATAACAAGCCAAGGTTTTAGAAGTAGAGGACAACTTTTAGACAGGAACAGTTGCAGCTCGGTGGATGAACTAACCTTGCCATATACAGCTTCCACAGTGGCGGTCTGTCTCACATTGCCAATGTGCACAGTAACCTGGAAGCCCTTGTGAAAGGTCTTGGCATGAAAGAGCAGCACAATTTCAGCCTCAAACATCCAGCAGATGGTAGGATCCATCTCCGGACTCACCATCACCATGCCCTGTAAGTGGCAAAAAACATGGACATTGTACACACATAGTTTAGAACTCAGTGTCTAACAGGATAAAACGTATTATTTTAACCCCCCCCCCCTTTGAATCAGTGATAAAGTACTCACTAAAGTAAGTAAGTAATGAGACATTTATTTACATGAAAATGCAAGGAAAACACACTCTCTAAATACTGATGCAGGCAAACTGTGTAGGGGCAAAAAAAATGAGTTCGGATAAATTTGGCAAAAAACATTAAGTGTCTGACCTTGCGTAGTAGTGAGCGGTCGAAGTTGCCCAGGGCGAGTGTGGCAGCCTGACCGGCCTTGAGTACCCTGCATGCTGAGCGGTTTCTTTGGATGCTCCCAATGGTCAACTTGTGGAATTGGCCTGAGTCTGTCGGCCCTACTACAAGATGATCCCCCTCACGGCAAATACCACTGCACATTCAAAGAAAACAGTCGGTCAGAGAGAGTCCAAACTAAACAAAATGAAATGCAAGTTGAATATATGAACATGAAGTAAGTATTCCACACAATGACCTGTACAGAGTCCCTCCCACAACAGTCCCCACCTCTGGCACTGTGTAAATCTCATCCACCTGTAATGATGCACACAGATGTCAATCATGTCAATCACGTCAAAATCATAAATACGCAATATGTATGTATTTACACTGCATCTAAATTATTGTTTGTACGCCAGCTTATCACTTGCATACATTCATAAACTTAATCTCAGACATACCTGAAACTCAGTTAGCTGTTGCATAAGCTCCTCCTGCTCCTTGCTGTTGCTGAGAGGAGGGATGGTGTTGAAGAAGACCTTGAGCAAGTCTAGACTCTCACCAGACACACTGGACACGGTGAAGATGGGTGTGATGCTGCCAGGGAGAGCAAAAGCATGTGGTCAGGACACACGAACATCACTGGCTAGTCCCTACGTTATATTTTCTTTAAAGTTTGAACTTATAGAAGCAGCCCACACATCACTACAAAACATTAAACTGTTCATGGAAACATTCAATTTTATAGTATATGTAGTTTCATACTTGGGTGATTGGGCGAACTGCTGTGCTGCTGTGACAGCATCGTCTGTATTGCTAACAACCATGGGCACCTTGTTACAGCCCGGCTGCTTCAGGACACGCTCCAGCTGCCGCACAGTGCGCTCCACTGTGGCCCGAGTACAGAGGTCCACCTTACTGATGACGATGAAGATGGGCACCTTCAGGGCCATGGCAAGTCCAAGATGCTCCCGTGTCGTTCCAGCTGCAATAGACAAAGGAGAGGAAGAGGGTCTAGTCGGAGGGTTTCCCAATGTCAAATCTACTCGTTGAGGTGCAGCTTGCTCTGCAACACTTCACATCATTAAATGTGCAAACACACAAGTGCACAAACACAAAGTTAATTTTAGGTATTGTGCATTTTGTTCTTAAAGGAATCATTACCATTAAATTATCAGGAAGGATCAAGTGTCTTATGTAAATGGGTTAGGGTCAGGGGAAATTATGTGGACCCTTGGAAGACTAGCTGCTACATTGTTAGCAGCTAATGGGGATCCAAGATCAAGATAAAGGACTGTTGGGCCATTCAATAACACTGCTTATCTGCTGTCACTTTATGTCGGTCTGATGGTCAAGTGAGCATGTACACAAACTGATAAGAGCAGGCAATATTTACCATGACATAGGATTGCTATGCCATCGGAGGAAGTAGACGGGATATCAGCGCAGAAGTATTAAACCATAAATGATAAAGGTGAATCGTGTTTCTTTGTCAGCAAAGCTGACATGTGAGATGAAGTGAAACTGGTATGTATGTGTGTGTATAGTAGATTCTGTCTCGGTTCAGATATCGGTCTCAAGTTGGCCTACATCACAAATAAGTTCAAGGCTACTAAGAATCAAAATGCTCTCATCAGCTGAGCAGTGGGTTGTTTTGCTAGTGGTAATTTTCCCAGTGCATCCAAGATAAAGGTGCATAGGAAAAAGTCCATCAGACCTCATGCAGGTGCCAAGCTATTTGGTAAAGCATCACAGAACGAAGACGATTACCCACCCTTTGGCTTTTGGCCTGTCACAGATACAACATAAGACTATGCGTTACACAGATCCATTACCCCGTTTCATAAATAACACTGTTACCCTTGAGTTGCAGACTCGGTGTCCCCTTTCTTTGCTTACCAAAGTAAGCAGTCTTCATTCTTGACCCAATTTCCCAAAGTCTGGCCTATTTTAAAACAGACATCCACACAACGCCAGGACCGCCTACTGTGTGTTATTCTACTATTGCAGGTAGGCAACATCCCTTTTGTTTCAATAATCACGTTATTTATAGCTATTGCTTAAAAAACACTCAAAGATTCTTTACAGGCGCCCATAAGCTTTCACAGTGTTCTAATCAGGGCCCACTTGCTGTGCAAGTAATGGCACCTCCTACACCCAGTCATATCGCAGAGATATCAGTTAACAGCATGTGTCAGGATGGCCGAGCGGTCTAAGGCGCTGCGTTCAGGTCGCAGTCTCCCCTGGAGGCGTGGGTTCGAATCCCACTTCTGACAGTTATTTTTTTTTCTTCTCAGAATCTTACAAACTTAATCTGATGAAACAAACAATTGTGTAAACAAACAATATGTCTTCACAAGCAAAGCCCAAAACTGCCTAGCCTGTCCTACCAGTTTCAGCTTCTTAGGTTTTAAAGTATGTCCTCCCCAGTCCTCGGTATCGTACAAGCTTCCTGCACTTAGTGTCACTTGCTGTTATCATAAAAGGTCTGGGATGGTGAAAGAATATGATACCCGAATACAGACTATATCAATAAAATAAGTTGTTCAAATGCATTGCCAAAGTGATAATAGATACCCACTAAAGGTGGCGAAATACAAAATAAATCCACAATCATTTTATAAAGGACGTGATCGAATCGCTTTGCGAGGCATTGTGGGATTTAATTTGACGCTAGTCTAACCACCTATGTGAAAAAAAAGTGAGGGGTCTAAAGATGACATATCTAACTTAATGCTATGAAGCCGGAGCACACAGCTAACCCCAGTGGGTAAAAGGACTCTCTGATATTTAAGTAGTGGCAGAGATGAGTAGGTGGGTAATGCGGCTGTAGTAGGAATGATGGTCTATTACATAAGCTCAGTTGTCACATGTTTGCAAAGTCACAGCTGGCCAAGTCCACTACAGGTGTACACAAACATAGGCTCTCTGTCAGACTGACCCTGCAAGTGTCAATTACCAGCCTGTGTTTCTGTGACGGATCCACTTTAAGCTTGTCTTATCTGAATAGTAAAGTGACAAGATAAAGTGCATACAGACACACAACAGTACATTTTAACTGACGAATGATGAGGCTCAAAAATGTAAACAGTCATTCGAAATCTAACCAATTAACACTCACCAATGCCAGTATTTGCGCTGACGACCAGCATAGCGAAATCTGGACAGTAGCTGGTGAGGCCAAAGATGGTGGTCTTCAGGTACTTGTGGTGACCCGCCAGATCAATGAATGTGATCATTTTAGAGGCACTCTCACAAATTTCCTCTGCTGTACGAGACTCGCTGTAATTCACAACCTAGGAAAAAAAGCAATCATATCTGTGTAAAGGTATTAGTTACCGTTAGTTACATACCGACCCATTTCTAAGTTATTTATATGAACGTATAGGTCAGGCTATGCATAAGTCACTAACATTACTTGTAAAAGTATACATGCATGACATTAGTATTACATTGTAATTGTTCCTCTTTTTATCAGAGTTACCATAACCCTATTGTCTTGTGTGATCTACCATAACGTATTACATAATGTATTTAACCGGTGCTGCTCTTTGTATGCAGTACATAACTACGGAACATATTTATTCTCTGGCGTTGGATCTTTTCTCACCTCTCCTTTACTATTGAAGCCAAGGATCTCAAAGCTGATGCTTGAAGTGCGTCCAGTCTGGATCTCATGTAGATGTCTGAAGAGATTGAGCCTCGCTCTTCCCCGTCCATTGTCAAGCTCACCCTGTGTCAAAACACCCAACAGAGTAGACTTGCCCGAGTCCACGTTACCCAGTACAGCTACTCGTAGGTCCAAGAACTGCAGGACAAACACAAAGAAAAAGCGACGATGAAAACAAAACAAACAAATCAACAACCTAAAAACAACATGCCTTCACAGTAGCCATACTAACCTGCTGGTCATCTGGCACTTTGCGAATGAGAACTTCAGCAATCTTACGAGGCACATCAGAGTCGTAGTCCACATCTCTTTCTCTGAGAACAGCAATGTCGGCTCCAACTCTGTTAGAAAAAGAAACACTGCCATTGTGTTTGCCTATCATGGACAATGGCTTTGTTTTTAATAGTACATTTTAATTTCCAGTTTATTTGGTTGGGGTTACTGTATAACTTGATGTCAAACAGTGACAATTTGATATCTTGACTTACTTCTCTGCCAGCATGTGTAGCGTCTTTAGTGATGTCCTCATATCTTCCTCTGCTAGTCCCACCAGCATGCCGTTATCCTCAACACCTATTTGATAAACAGCTTCACCTCTGCCCTCCTGCAGTCGCCATTTCATTTGTGTAGCCAGGTGCTCAAAGCGGTATTGCGTGGGGTTCACCAGCTTTAGCTAGACAAGGGAAAGACTATGGAAATCAGTGCCAAATTTAAACCGGGATTGTTGACAGTTGAATGTGTTTGGTCTGTGGTTAATTAGGTCTAGTTTAGCTAACTAGCATGACAAACAATTACAGTATGGCTGGGGCTATACAAATCTGAAATAAAGTGTTGATGAAGCACAGGAGGCAACTGTCCAGACTCCAGATACTAAAAATGTTCTTGCTAATCCAGTGTGGTATTTGTTTTCCATGGTAGATCATTCAAGACAAAATTTATCCTGACATTTCACCCACATATTACTGACAGCTTATTCTAATTATGATTGACCTACAGTTATAAACTCAACATTCTTGCCTTATAGCAAGTAACTCACTTTAAAGGACGCCATAATGTCTTCTGAACACTTATTGCATGACAGCTTATTTGCTTACCTTGTACTCTATATTTCCCTCTTCAGCCTAAGAGATTGGTAGACAAACAAAGAGAGACAGACATATACAGAACAGGAACAACAGCTGTCAGACTTTAGAAAAGTGAGACAAAAGGCTATTGATTTTTTTTTAAGGACACAAAGAAAAGCAATCTGCCTGAATGAACAGTCGGTGCACTTCTGTGAATAGGTTGCCACCGAGAGCTATACAAACGGATAGCTGCTTAGCTAGCCTTAATACACAGCTACTTAACGCGTTATTAGACAAAGCACATGCATGTGTAAATGTCAAAATACATTAAGAGGCTAACTAGTCAATATCCCTTCAAGTAGGATAAGTATCCCAAAATATACTAATACTTATGGTCACTGCAGGACAGTGGAGTTGGTTAACGTTACATGATGGAGATCAGCTGAAACAACTGAGCCACGGAACATGTTGAGACTTGTCCGGTAAACATTACGTTTCTGACCATAGTGCTATAAGAATACTGCTGCTTATCTCTTTATTAATCCAAAAGTAAAAAAAAAAATCTATATTACGACTTATTATGATCCTGAACCTAACATGTTTAATTTTGTGCTAACGTTATATGTTAGGTTGAACTTCAGGTAGCTTGAGGTCAACGCAATTCTTTCACGTTTCGAAGAAAACATCGTTCACGTAAATTTGACTTTAAGTTTAACGTTATGCGAATAACGTTATAAACAAGTGATCACGGTAATATTTCGTTACTATGTAGTAACAGTCCTGGGCTGATTGAATGTCAGGGACGGTAATAGTAACACAGTTAGCTAGATAAAGGTCGACCGAGTACACACCCGCCCCCCAGTTAGATATTTACAAACACAGCTGTTCCTCCTCTCCTAGCAAGCAAAGTAACTTAATAGTCCAATAACTTTATAGCAAGTGGCTTTTAAAAAATACACATTTGGCTTCCAACTGTGAATGGCATATTGTAAGATGCTAATGTTAGTAACTTGTTCCTTTAGCTAGGTTACTAACTAAGCTAGCTAGCTAGCTAGCTACGTGTCACTGGAAGCACATATAGACAGGGGAACGGTCTTCCACATAACACCGGTTCTTTGACAAGTCAGGGCATAACGTTAGTTAACTCGACGACGGGGAATGCAATTTCACTAATAAATTATAAATGTTAAACATGCACATAAACTCCCATTTCAGTTCACATTGTTTTTTTAGCAGACTATGTTATGGGTCGCAAATCATTTTAGCTTGACTACGCTAGCGGTGACGTTAGTTGTGCGCGTAATTTCAGCCTTACCTCTGGAGGTAGATATGGGGTGTTATTGCTTGGTTTGAAGTTTCGAGCGAATCGAGCTTTGGGTTTCTTGTTGTTCTTTACACAAGCCTTTTTGGGAGCTACCCCGTAGCCATTGCCCGACTTTACATTGGACGCAACACCTTGAGATCCAGAGCCGTGTCCATTTCCTGAGCCAAAAAACTCCGATACCCGCGCATCCATCAGCTACTTTGGGGAAATAACTTGTTAGCTTACCACTAACTGGATAGAATTATGCTTTATTATTAAAGTAAACCTCAGCCCAGGCAAGCAGGTGATGTTATTTGAGTGGAATTACCCTGCTAGTGGTAGCTTAAAGAAGCCCCTAAAATAAAAAACAAAGCACCGACCACCCCAAACTCTTCGAACCGAACAATAACAGCATCGTCCGACGTCGATTTGAGTTCAGTGTCTACGTCACAGTCCTAAATGTCAAGGGGTGTGCCTGATTTGTACAAGAGGAGAGCGCGAGTGAGCGGTTCTATTTGTTTTCTGACTTTCACTTAGCATGTAGGTTTAAACCCCGCCCGCATAACTACCTAGGTTCTAACAGCGTATGCACTTCAGATGAACACCGTCTTGCAGAGCTTTGCATCAGACAAAAAAGGAAAGATAACTTGTTTGCAAAGACTTTTACAGGTTGCTTACAAAAAAATGATACCAAGCTCGAAACATAGGACATAGGACACATTATCACATAGGACATTTTAGTCTGTCCAAAAATATGGCACTTCTACAAAGACCTGTTGAAAGAACATGTTTTTTCCATGCTTTATTTCCATACTTGATTTTTTTTACAGGACAAACTGTTAATATTAACTGTGACTGCTTGCTACTGCTAAGAGACTGAACTTGGAGAAAAGACAAGTAAACAAACTCTCACGTGGGACATGAATACTTCCATAGTGTGGCATTTCTGAAGGTCTACACTGATTGGTCAGGCAACCTCTGATGTAGGAGCTCAGCCCATTCAATCCTGGCTAAAATAACTGTTATGGAATTTTTACAGCCTTAGGTTCCTGCAAATGCCCACATTCATATCCGTACTCACACACAACACTCTCTTGGTTCTGCTCTTTGGGTCAGCATGAGCTTTCCACTGTTGATTCTGCTCTGTGTGGGACTTCTGCACCAGACTGCGAGGGCCGTCCTTATGGATAAACTAGCAGACAACAAGATTTGTGGAGATGCAGAATGCTCATGTAAGTCTGATCGTTAAAGAGAAGCCTGACGCAGTGTGTATCCTGAAAAATGTTTGATATTAAATTATATTAAATGATGTGATAAAATGCATCTACTTGATAACTTAAAAAAGAAGTAGTTTTCTTCCATCTATATTTCCCTTCCTTTTATGTTTTCTGTGCTTTATTAGATGTTCTCTCCATGGCCACAGCCTTGGACGACTTCACAGCTCCTGACTGCAGATTCATCAACATCAAGAAGGGTCAGATGGTCTATGTGTATTCTAAACTCGTACCAGAGGAGGGCGCTGGGGTATTCTGGTCTGGAAGCGTATGTGAATATGTTTGTTACATGTTATTTATTGGCAGTGCTGCTTACAATCAATTACAAATGAAATGCAAGGCAGGATGTGCAGCAGCGCCGAAGAACTTTCTGGCCTTTTAGGCAAGAGCAAAATGTCAAGAAAGACATTTGTTTAAATATTCAATTTCAGTGTAGCTGAAATGAACACGCATTTAAATGACTTTAAGTTTAGTAAAGGAGGTTCCATGTGGGGCATGTTGAAAGGCCATTTGATTTTCACCGGCAGGTTTACAGTGAGCGGTATGTGGACCAGATGGGCATCATCGGATACTTCCCTGCAACTATGGTGGACGAGACACAGAAGTTTACAGAAGACACAACAAGGATTCCCACAGCTGTGAGCATATTTGTCTCTTTTATTATAGGACAATATCTGAGATGTTTCATTCTCTATTCATTTTCTGGAGTAATATGTGCCTGCCAACATTAATTTCATGCTATTTATTTTGTTTTGCCTTTTTTTTTCAGAACATGGACTTCTACTGTGATTAAGACATGACAAACTGAAACCTCTTTCTTCTCAAGCCTTGCTTTTAGTAACTCTGGCTTTTATAAAGGAGAGTAGTTCATCTCTTGGGCCGGCGTGTCGGACCAAGTCCTTTTACATCTTGTGGTGTTAAATCCAACTGGGACACAAACCTGGACACTCTCAGTCCTCCATAAGCCCACAGTCTGACACCTATCTGTCTTGCTTTGTCTCAACTAGACACTTTGCTCAATAAACCCTTTTTCATGTCAATACAAAATGTTGAAATTATTTTAAAATATAAGATTTGGTTTCTACAGATTGCTACTTTTTCTTTTTTAGGGTGGGTAACTGCAATGTTATTGTACATTTCTGCTGAGACATCTATTAACTTACTTTGAATTGCTGTAAAGATATGTACATGTTAAGACAAGATACAAGATAAGCTAAGAGAGGTTATGGTAAGACATACTTTTTAAATTGAAGTATTAAAATTACCAGCATCACCATCATTACTGTGCAAATACTGTTATAAAGGGGTATTATATTAAGTTGCTTGACATTAAGCAGTTACCTTACAGTATATACTGTATGTTTATCCTTATTGGGGGTTCTGTGTTGATGTAGTCTGTCTGACCACACAGCAGTAATTTACCAGTTGTTTTTCGGACCAATGCTCCTGCAGTTCTGTTAAAAACTAACCCTTAGATGGCCCAAATTGCTATGAACTATATCAACGTGCCCCATGCCAGAGCTTAAACGCTCACAAAGACTGCTGACAATCTGACCTAAAATGCATTGCTTTTAATGATGATGAAGTTACTCCATGGTAAAGTTCTTTTTTTCCATTGGGTGTTACATTACATTAATTACGCAAGTGTTGTTGCATTATTTTACACACCATCCCTCCAAATCTTATCTAAGTCTGTCTGCCAGTCTTACTATCTGTCACATACATAGCTTCCAGAGAACTACTTGTTAGCGTGACGTATTGTCACACTTCAGGCTCTTTCTAAAGGATGATTTAATCTCTTTTTGATTGGTTTTGTATAACCGGTATCACTTCTATATGCGTCACAGCACCAAAGCAGATACAGTGATGAATGTAACATCTCAATTAAACGTTTTCTATTTACAAAATCAGATCCAAAGATGTTTTATTTTTATAAAGAAATAGCTGCCAGGTAAATTCTCTGCCACCTTGGGAAATCTCTTACATAACTGCTGCAAGCGTTGTTTTTATTGGCCACTGCAAACAGGTCATTTCCATTAGTTTGTTTCTGTTGTACCTGAGGCATTAGGCAGGCTGACTATTTTAGGAAAGAGGGCTGTCACACATTACTATCAATCTCCTGTTCCTTCTCAGCCCAGATCACTATCAACTGTCTTAAATGGGGACATCTGCCACGAAATGTCACTCAGCAAAAACATACCAGGGACATGTCTGAGGGAGTGTATTTTGAGGATTTTTCTACACATACACACATGCAACTGCAAAAGATGCTGAGCTGTGGGGTATTGGTTAGTAATAAACATTAAATTCAGAGTCCAGTTCCTCTGTACATATTGTGTAATGACGCCAATTTCATTCCAATATCACCTCGAGACAGATGCATTTTCTATGAACTGAAATGACTTCCAGAAATGCGTCAGGAAATATTTCAGTCTTCTCTTCTCCCTTCTCTAACAGACCCTGTCTAAAGTCAACCCTTCACCAGACGGCTGTAGTTTTAGGGTGTTACCATGGTGACAAGCAGAGACACCGTGACAGAAGAGATTGACGTGTGTGTGTTAGTGTGTTTGTGTGTGTGTGTGTGTATGTGTGTGAGTTTAAAGGCGCAGCTGGCAAACGCAGGCCACGGTAGATGTGTTTTTCTTTTCTCCATCCGGTGTCACACTCACACCTCTACAACCAGCAGCAACACAGCACCCTGTGAAGCTGAGAAATCAACAGCGTTAGTTCTAGCTAGCATCTGAGCATAACACTTTAGACTGGGGAAACACAAGAGATTTTTAACATCCCAAAATCTCACGTCTTGCATGTTTGCGTGATGCAATGAATAGTGCAAGCAAAAAAACGTAGTCTTACAGTCTAATGAGCCTACTTCTTGATTCCATCAACTAGTGGAGTATTTTACAAAGATGAATCAAGTATAAAAAGGGGAGAGAAACATCAACAACAGAAGATCATTTTACAAAGATTTGTGTGAGAGAAGTTCCTGGTTAAACAAGACAGTCCAGAGCAGTGTTCTAGGAGAACAAGCGAGTTTTGCCTAGCTTTGAAAAACTAAACCTTAGATTTAGCAGAATTCATTTGGTAAAGGAAAAAGATTGAGATTTCAAGCGCAACATGATGCTCCCCAGATGCTGTATGACTTCGGGTGAATGCTTTTCGTAAAACAGCTGATTTTCTTTCCAAACAACAAGGGGCTTTGTCTCCATTAGAGAAGGTATTTACACAGGACAGTGACAAACAGAAAACTTAAATTATTATCCTCTGGAGTGATGGACAACTTTATGTCATGCATGTCTAGAGGAAAAAACATGCAAACGTGTGTCTGTTGTTACTAATGTAATCAGTAGTGCCTGCGAGGTGCTTGAACAATAGGGTTAGTCGGTGCAGATTTCCTTCAAGGATGTGAGAAAATGCCAGCTCACTACTTGTTTAAACTAAATCCATCAATCAGTCAGCATGAATCAAGCACTGCAAAAGCCTGAGGATCAGCGGCGTCCTTCTTACTTGATTAATCTCCTTTACATTTGAAAGTGTATTTGTCAGTACAGGTTTGTGTCAAGAATGTGCGAGCACCAACTGTCCACGTCATGCGTAGTGCTAAGATATTTGTCAAGGAAGAAAGTGCAGCTGCAAGGATATTCTTTTTGTTTCACTATTCATCTGGCTTCCTCTCGTTCTCTTTCTCTCTCTGTCTGTGTTACATCTCTGACTCATATAATTGCGCAGGCTAGTGTAATTCCACCCATTTTCTCTGTCACACAACCAGTACAACCACACAAAGAAACCACAATTTCAGTTATTGTGTGTTCAACCCTTCAAACAACTCAGGACCCCATTGTATCCATTACTTCTGATCCTGTATCTCAGAACAAGAGGATCAACATACTCTTCACATGAAGAGTGTCTCACAAAGTGTGTATGTTTGTGTGTGTATGTGTGTGCGTGGAAAAGAAAAATCGAGTTAGGAGAAAGAGTTAGGTATGGCTTTTCAGAATGTGAAGGGGGAGAGGTATTGAGGACATTCGTGTTGTTCCATTTGTACTCCTCATCGCAACAGTTGCCTACATTTCCATCCCACCTGAATAAACCCCTTTACCTCTCCTCACCTTCCCCATTCAAGGAAATCTACTTCTTTTCCCCTCTGTTTTGCCTATCACCGTGGTTACCAGTGGATTTACGGAAAGGCTACTGTGTGTGTGTGTGTGTGTGTGGGTGGGTGGGTGACAAAGGGTGTGGGTGTTTGGGGGCTTAGCGGTGTGTAACAGAACCTTCAATCATGATCAAAGAGATGCTTTGTGTAAAGCAGCGCAGCATATCTAATTGGCTAATAAAGTCATTGTAGGTCATAAGAGGTCATAAAAAGACTGAAAATGAATGACACCACGAGGACACTAGGTGCAGCCATTGTCCTGTAATTTTTGACAAAATGAATGCAAATCAAGAGACCTTATTCTGAGAATAGTTACAGATTTACAGAATGATAAATACATAATTAAAGGTCTAGTAAGTGGTTAGCTGAAATGACAAAATTACATGCATATGCCATCTCTATGTGGAAAGAAATCATCCAATCTTCAGTGTGTTAAGGTTTATTCTGCCAGTCAGATGCCTTACACTACTAATTAGCTTATTTGCAATACTTTTGCATGAAATAAACATTTGACTGGCCACTGTTTTGTTAGTCAAATGGCATACTCGCAAAAAGGTAAAAAAAAGATCATGTATGATCAAATGTCTGGATTTGAATTTAACCACATGTGGATAATGCATAAGTAATTGCCCATAAGATAATTAAATCTCCAGGAATTTGTTACATGGCCTTTGATCAGACTTAGATTTCTAAGACTGTAAATAATGTCCTAACAACACTTTTTATCAGTAAACTGGATACTACCAGTTTTACTACCAGCTAACAAACACTTTCAGTTTCAGTTTCAGAATGATGAAAATCTACATATCACCCTAACTATTGATTCTCTCCAACCAATCAGCCTGCAAGTTTTCACGTTACCTTTTGGTATTGCCTCAGCTCGCTTGGAACCTTGATTGAGGTGGCACTAAAAAAAGAACGATTACAGTTAGCAGGTATCAGGGACTTTCTTTGGAATGGAAAACCCAAAAAGCGAGTGAAGTTGAGGCGAGTTGAGAAGGTACCATGCAGTGGAAAACGCCATGCATAATTTAACCGATGAAATCCTGCTCTAACAGAAAGCAAAATCTAGAGTCTTAAATTTAAATTATAGTCTTAAATTAGAGTCTCTTGATTTACATGCATTTGTCTCGTCTGGGTCTCACAAAAGCTTAGAAAACATAAACATATGCACTAACCTTGTTGAGAAATCAATGAGGCCGTCTGAGGGCTGCCAACAAAGGACATCCTCTATTCATTCCTTCAGTTGTATGATTGTGACTTGAAGATCACAGACACCTCACAGTCTTGTCTATTAACTTCCCTGCAGCACAAATACTGCATGTGTTTAGGTAACACATGGCTGATAGGTATTGGAGAATTATGTTTTTGATGCTTACATTTCATGACTACACCTCGCACAGAAAAACACTTGATATCCTCAGTAGAGGCATGCTTTTCAGTGCGTTTGCATTATATCACCTTGACACTGATGAAAATTATTCACTGTCTTCTTTTCTGGAAATCTGTGTAGGCACTTTTAGCAGAGACAGAATGCTGTAGTCCTCTCTCAATATGGCAACATGTTATTAGGGCTCTTAGTCATATTGAATAATTGTTTTCTTGTATATAGCTGAAGTCTGGGGTCCATTTTGTCCTGAGGAGTCTCCCTGCATCCGGCTGACAGATTATTTGGGTAGAAGAGAAATAACTGGCTATCATTTCCTTTATTCCTAGCTTTTGGAGTGGCAAAAAGCTTGCATCAGAAATCTTTTAAGTCTTCAAATGGTTTTTTTTCAGAGCGGTTTTGCAAAAGCCTCTGAGCTATGAATAGACTGGGTGTTTGTCATGGCAACCAATTACCCATTACAAAAGCAGTGAGGCTAAGTAAGGCAATTAAGTGGTGAAACAACATGGATTGCAGAATTTGTCTGTGTGTTTCTGCTTTATATATGTATGTGGGTGAACCCAGTAAATTGTTCCCGTGTAGAGTTTAAAACAGAACATTTGCTCTGTTGTGCTTCAATTCTATGCTTTTTTGTGTTTTAAGCAAACTGTTTATTTCTTACATAATTGATATACCATTCTGTAGTATATAAGAAGTAGCATATACTGTATCAATGTTGTTTAATTAAGTAACTAAGCATTATAATTTAAATCAACAATGCAATTTATTAGTGAATGGGCATTTATTGTTATGCGCAGTAAGTGGGAAGAATGGCCTTAAATGGCTAATTACTTTTAGATAATGGTTAACACACCATTGCAAGAGAAAAACTCACAATTTGATACATATTTGTCAATGAACAGTGAATGAATAACAATAAACATTACACACCTGTTCACCAATCTACATAGCTCTCCTATCAGTAGGACAAGTGACTTTTAAACACTGTTAAATTATTATTTGTTGTAAGTTTTTTTAAGCAGAGCAGCTCTCATTTTGAATTTTGAATGTTGATGTGCTGCATCAGCAGGCTATGGTTCGACTATTAGGTTACGTCCTGTTTCTTTCAAGTTCCATATCTTACTCTTGCAGCCACCCAAAGCTTGTTGCCAGAGTGACATGACTGACAAACAGAAAAAACAACCGCTGTAAAAATACTTATTATGAAAAAAAAATCTCATCTAATGTGTTACTCTGTTTGCTAAATGTCAAACTCAGCAAACATTGCGGTATAAACAGAGCACATGCACGTACATAGCACAATAGAAGTATTACTGCATGTAGGGTGGGGGGGGGTTATGTGCGTCACCACTTGTGTGTACACCTGAGAATTACAAATGTGTTTCAAAATACAGTATGTCAGAACAATACAACATCCTGCTTTGTACAAATCCCCTGCCTCTGAGCCATTACAGGTAGGCAGGCTGCCCTGGAGTGCACGTTGTTGCTTTACAGAGCCTGCGGGCAGTTTATAGATGAATCAGGTTTGTTAAGCCTAATGGTCCTTGTATTGATTGGTTGGGGTATCCTCACAAATCGCAGGGGTAGAATGAACAATGAGATGCTCATTGAGGATCTCTAAATGCATTTTAGCTAGTAGTTTTATTGACCCTCCTGGAGCGGCCAGCGCAGGGTTTATTCACACACTTTGCTCACAGCCTATATTTACAATGGCACGATGGATCTGTGAAGAAGGTGTTGAGGGAACTATTGCACATCATTCACTGCACAGTTCACTGGTTATAATGAAGAGAACCAATTTTAATCATATCTAAAATAAAGTGGCTACGGTTATTTAAGTTGGGATTGCAAAAAGCTGAAAGCATATGCAAACAAATTACTTTTACACAAATAGATAAACGAGGCTACACTGAATAAATGAATCAGGCCAGGACAGAACTGCTAATTAGCAGCTCTAACTTCACAGTCAGTAAGCAGAATGGCAAGTTCATCGCTTAGCTGCTGTCAACTTGGTACAGCTACTGAGCCATAAGGAGACTGTAGCCATTGCTAATCCCAGGCTGGATCAAACGATGCAGGTTCTCACATGTGTGTTAAGAGTCTGTTTAAAGGTGTCAAACTCATGTTTCCATGAGAGTCACCGCGGCAGATTTAGTAAGCACCGTTTACACACAAAGGACATGATCGGAAAGAGCCTTCTCACCTTAGACTCATGAAAAAACATGCTCATCCACATGCATCACGCATACACACAATAGATTGTTTTTTACACAGCATTTCTCTGCACACATTGTAACCTTTGTTCTGAGTCACTGATGCTTAAATGTCAAATGGTTGTTTTAATGATTTTGTCTCTAGATTCCTGGAAATGAGTTAGCTGATTATCACGTTTTTCCTCAGAAAATCTCCTCTTTCGATCATTCATTCCTTCCTGGCAATTTGTGTGTGTTACAAAACGATAATCTCGGAACTTTGAGCATTGCTAAATAATAGTTATAGCACATTGTATGTTGCTAATTGTTTGTGGCAGAGACATGTGGACCCTGTGTGGCCTATGAAAAATATCCATTGTTTGCTTTCTTAATGGACTATGCTCTTTGGCCGTTAGTATATAGGGCAGTTCTGGTAAGAGCCTTGGGAACCTCTGAGATACCATTACCATTAGCCCTAATGTCCTTTTAAAATGGAAAGAACATCAGAGCCCACACAGAGACTGCTGTACATGTTGTGGATTCTGTTTGCGCAATACAGCCTCATTGTCATCATAACCTGCCAACTAGGCAAGGTCACTTGGTCTGTCCCCTTCCTGCAGTCACAGACAAATTAGCCTCTTTGCAAAACTAAGCACTCTTCTGAAGCTGATGAGCTGACATTGAGCATGTTACTCTCCATTCCCAACATTACTAGTTTATTTAGCTGTTTCAAGCTGTGCTGTGTTATAATACAATATCCAATGTGTTTTACTTTGAGAATGCACACACATTCTTACACACGGCTTCTAATTGCTCGCACTTTACAAAAAATTAAAAAGGATTACCTGTTTTGCTTACATTAAAAACACAATTTCTTTAGCACATGTATATTTGGAATGCGGACATGCAGCTCAACAGGGTTTGTGACAGTTACATTGGTTACAAGGTGATTATTTCCTGTTGTGCCACAAAGGTTAGGCTGTCTCATCGGACTAAAAAAAGGCATGCAATGTTAAAAACTGCATCGTCAAATGTCACAGCCCAACTGAAGCTGATAATTGCTCAGACATCAAATCGGAGGTAGCTGGCTTCGCTGACGACTTAATGAGCACATGAAAGGAAATGGAAAAGTTGGCAGTGCCAGGAATAGCTGAAGACTAGGTCCAGCACAGGAGGCTTGATTAGAAAAATTAACTGTGAGGTAATGTTTTCCACAGTGTCCGATCCAACTCATCAGCAGCAAATGTGTTTGAGGTATTTGATTCTGGCATGTTGGGGGGCACTCTGCATGATATACTAGTAATGGCAATTAAACTGCTGCAGTCATGCAATTCTGAATACATGCTGGGCCTGGGTGCTTGCCTCAAAGATGAGAACTGCTCATTCACAAACTTGCTGTTAATTCTAAAGATATTCCGATCTCTGATCATCTTTTTGCTTTTGAAGCTTTTTTTGTGCTAGTTGTACCTTTTTACAAAAACTCAAGATAAAAGCACTTTTTCCAAACTGCCAATTTGACAATACTACAAAGACAACAATCAAAGTGTTGCAAGAGGGGGCACTGGCATGTTTCATTAAGAGAAAAGAAGGACCATAAAGAAAAAAGTGCAGTGTAGATAGAAAGAGGCATAAAATGATAGGATCAGGTTCAGATGTCAGACTATATGAAGTGTCACAGATTCAACAACATTTTCTGAAATGGGCAAAAAATATAGATATATGATTTATACACAAATCGGTAAAGTAAGTCTTTGCAGATCTACATCTTTTGATACAGATGCTGATATTTTCTTTCTTTCAAAGTCAAAGTGGGTTTGCTTATTAATAAAATCAGACTGAATGCTTTTTTTCATCCTCTCTCTCTCCATGAACGTGATTCATCTCTGATGTTAATTTGCGTGTCCTTTTCCCCCCCTCCTATGTAGTGCATTCATTAGGCAGCACAGAATACTCACCTTGAAATAAGTAATACACAGGGGGAAATAATTATTGTGATTATGCATAATCTTTGCTCGCACAGTTGTTTTTCTTTTCCAATTAAACTGAATTTATATTCGGAACATGCTTTGAATAACAAAGCAGGTGGTACCATTGCTTTCACTGCACCTCCACTTATGTTTGCAATGAAAGCTGTGTCAGAACTGCACTGCTACATGCAGGCTGCGATGATGACTTGTTTTTTTCACAAACCATTAATAATATAGGACACGTTTCCCATCCTGGTGCTAAGCCTTGGCACAAACCCAGCAAATTTATGTTTCATTTGTACAGGGATTTATAGAAGTAGCAAGGTGGCAAGAAGAAATGACAATTGCATAGTTTATCATTCCAGTTGGTGAATTAAACTCCTGTAGCTGGTGAAATATGATTAGTTGTATGTTTGTTCACTGCTTTTCAGAATATACATTTTAACAAAGTAGATTATTTGTCTAAAAAAAGCTGTCGGTAACCAAGACAAGTCAAGAAGTCAAGTTTCAACATGCTATGAAGCTAATTCTGATCCTATCATCCTGCACACTGAGTCGCGCCACTTTTTAGATTCACCGTATACGTTTTATGGTCAAATGGTCTTTTGAATGGGAGTGCTAGGGGCCCCACTATGATAGCATTAAAATTGCCGTGCAGGGTCGCACGGTGAAATCTCCGTCATTTACTGCCTCCTGCTGGTTCTATCAAGGCACCAGGCCTCGTCTACAGCAAACAGAGCATTTCCAGTGAGTGGGATTGCATCTGACACGGACACCCTGCAGAGAGAAAAATCAAAACATCACAGTAGTGTAGCGGCACTGGACATGGCAACATGACAATTTTAGAAACTGGAGGTGAGAAGAAATGTTAAATGATATTCTGATTTACAGAAAGAAAGAAAGAGAAAGTGACGGAGTGAGGAGGAAGGAGGAGAATATTTAGATCAATTTAAACTTCTTCCGAGCAGAGTTGTGTGGTCCGTGAGAAATCGAGCTGGTGTTTCCACCTGAGTTGGCCTTGCTGTCTTTCATGCCTCACAGCACACCAAGCCCAATTTTACCTTGTGTTTTCCCAAAAAAATTACCTTGTGTTTTCCCAAAAAATTCGTATTTTTGGCCCAGGCGGCCCACACCCACCGTGATTGCTGACACTCACAAAGCAACTTTGGCTTTGCAATGCTACTGAATGACACTAGCTACTTAAGCAACTCAAGGAACACTGATGCATGTATCAACACTGATTTTATGGATCACATAGAGTTTTCAGCCATCCTACAGGCAAACCGCTAGCATTTTCAATGTAAGCTTGAAGCGTAACTCTCACCAAAATGCAACCTTTAGCATCTTTTTGTGAATGTAACCGAGTCAAACTTCCGTTTAAAAGAAGTATTAGTGCCACTTTAAAGATTAACAATATTTTCGTTTTCATTCAAATGGCCTTTTGAATGGGAGTGCTAGGGGCATTATTATTATCATATATAAAATCGCTATTTTTAAAACACAAAGAAAGCATGACACAACATGAAACTTTGGTCAAAGTATCACGAAGGGCTCTTCACATGAACTCAAGTACAGAGAACATTGTTTGTGAACACAGAGTGTTTTTAACTGGCGAGCGTAAAAGCAAACTGCCAAAATGAGTTGTCCAAAACCTTTTTTTTTTGTATACTCTGTGTAACTCTGTGAAGTCTTGGAATTGATTGGGTCAGACCAGTCCCAACAAAGAAAATTAACCACTGGGCCGTTGTCATTTCTTTATGGATCAGCACGACCCAAAAACACGAAAAATGAAAAAGACCTACAAATTATATGGCCAATTTGGCCCAAGAGTGGCCCACCCAAAAACTTGGGCCACCGGGGAAAATGCCCAGTATGCCAGATGGCCAGTCCAGCCCTGGTTTTACCTCTGCTCCCGTTTCTGCTTCTCCATCTGGCCTGATGGAAGTAACATATCTGTATAACACAGTGTTACAGCCCAATCTGCTTGTAGAGTAGCTTCAATTAAATCCTACTTCATAGAGAGATTGTTCCTGAATCAAGAGATGTTACATCTTCTCTGCAAACTTATAGTTGATATGTGTCAATTTAATTTACTTGGTATAGGTTATTAACTGAAATACATGACTGAACCAATAATCATTTGTCTGCCTGGTCTCATGTCCAGAAGACCCTAGTTGAAGCCACATTGAATGATTGAATGACACCAGGGTGATAATATGTCATCCTACGTCAACACACTGCCATTATAAAGACCAGTGAGTCTGTGGGTTTTAATATCTGTCTACCTGTGAAGGCCAGCATCTTATCTCACAGACCCAGAGGCAGGCAGTGTCTTCCTATGATATACAGAGAGTGGAGCAGAGAGACAGAGAAAGAGATAGAGCGAGAGAGCGAATTAAACCATTAGAAGGGCAGCTCCAGGCACTATCCGCACTGCAATCAATGAGGATATAGTACCCACAATCCCTCACTCATTCAGAGACATCCCGTCCCACAACACTGGCTGGCACTGACAGAGAAGTAGAGTATTGAGCTGCCTTAACCTTCCTATGGTGTTAGGGTCCCGACGGACCCGTTTTGAGTTTTAACATGCATAAAAGCACTTCATACAT
>NC_048423.1:9778124-9857344 GCF_013103735.1 Etheostoma cragini | reverse complement strand
TTAATACACGGGTCCAAAATGACCCGCTAACACTTCAGATGGCAGCAGAAAGCTAACACCAGAGGAAGGTTAAAAATGACAGCTTAACTGAAAGGCAGAGAAGAAAGGCCTTTTGCTTTTGTCTTTTCATGGCTCTGTGCTGGCGATTGATGTGGCCAGAGGCATTACGTTTTAGAGTTGTCCATTTATCTGTCCCATTTTCATGAATGTGATATCTCAGGAACGCCTAAAGATAATTCCTTCTAATTTGACACAAACTTCCACTTGGACTCGTGGATGAACTGCTTCGATTTTGAAGGTCAAAGGTCAAGGTCACTGGGACATTTCACACAAGTGTCTAATAAGACATTGACATCATAATGTTCTTCAAAAATGCTTTTCTGTCCATAATTCAGAAACAGAAGAGGAGATTGTCAGATTCTGAATTGTTAAATGATCGAAATGAAGATGTGTGGGATGCATCCATGTTTTAGAATGCGTTGCTTCTGTAACCGGTAGGTTAAGTACACTGTAACGTGAGACTTCATGTGAGGTACACGGAAATAAATGACTGTCTGGTAAGCTCCGACTTTCCCTTTTTCTACTGTTGTTGCTGCCTGGTGTGCCTCGTGTGCTGTTATCTGTTCCGTGGTTTGACATTAACGCACGGTGGTTTGCGGGTTCACTGGAGGGGACAGCCAAGATACTTTTGCTTTGTTTGATTGTCACTTTTGTTGTATGTTTTAGACATATATTGACCCTTGTTTTTTTTCTGTCTGTGCAGTGCATAGCAGCGCTGCTGTTTTGCATAGCCTGAGTTTTACAATTACTCACTTAGCCTACCTGTTTTGTTATTTTTTAACTTTCTTGCACTGGAACCTTTGCCTGTTTGTTTATTGTTATGATTTGGTTTTATGTTTTTATAGAGGAGAGTTCATTTCTTTTGGATATTATGCATTTGTTTTGGTGACTTTAAATTCGGCCTGATTTTTTAGAAACCCAGTTGTTGCTTGAGTTATTTTCAGAGGTGGTCATATTTATATAACAAAAGTCTCTTCTCCTACTGTGTTTTGTATTTTTGGTTGTTTTGTGTTTATTGCATTGGTTCTATTTTTAACTTATTTTTTACAGTTTTGTTCAAATGAACATTGTTTTCGGGTTTAAAATAAATTATGTTGAGTTGCTCAAACAAACCTTGTCTCTAATCATTTATGTGGACTTGCTTGTGTAGTGGGAGTCCCGGGGACTGGTACTAAGTGATATCAAATACAATTTTAAACTCTATGGGTGAAAGTCCCAAGGTGGCGTTTTCAACTGTGTTGACTTGCTAACTTTTGGCTAAGCCCTGGTTACACTTTGCAGGAACATCTATATTCAATGCATACTTTTTTTGGCCAAGCATCTGACCACATACAAAGAATTTTACTTTGCTTTTGTTTCTCTTAATGACCTTTCGCTAGCCTCACAAGCCAGACCTACATCAAGAGGTTGTGTCTGGGAACTCATCATCGGCAGGGCATAATCCGAGAGACAGGATAAACGGTTGTCTTTCAAATTCCCTGTGCACGCAATAGGATATTGCTACAACCAACCAGAGCAACGCTAATTGATAGGTTTAACCTTTTGCCATATCCGGTCGGCAAAACTCCCAACACATTTTCCTTAATTAAGTCCTTTGTTCTTTTCTCAAAGAAAAGCTCAACTCCAAGTCTTTCAGAGTTACAGCTGAAGCCAATTCGAAAGACTGCTGTTTGCCAGCAGCAGCAGCCATCATCTTTGTTTTCAAGTAGCTGAGAGTTCACGGGAATTCAACAATCGCAACTCCGCCGTCATTATGTGAAGGTGCTGGTCTCCGTAGCAGGCGAAGCTTGCATAGTGTGTTGAGAGTTTTTTTCTGTATTAAAGATTCCTGCATATTCTCCAATCTGTAGTTATGTATCCTGGTGGTACATGTAAGAGCCTGGAAGTGTGAGATAGAAATGAATCCTCAGACAACGATGTTTTCTCTCCGGTAGCTCCACCGAGAATGAGGCTTGGCGCTGAGAGCTCCTCCTCAATACACATACGCGGTAGTTTGATTGAATTGTTGAAAAAGTTGCTGCAAAGAGAGAGCTGTAGCTTATTCCCAAGATGGCTGACACTCAACTTGCTTTGAGTAAAGAGTCTATATAGGTGGGTTGAAAACATGTGGAACTTGTAGTCCACAGCCGCTGGGCAAAAAATGACTCCAATGACGCTGAATGACGTCAACGGAGGCTTTTTTCCAGACACACAACAGGGAGGAATCTAATCCCAGGGGGAAATGAGTAATACTACTGGGATTCCAAGCTTAACGCTAATTGGTGAAGTATCTCTTCAAGGATCCCAGTTAACATTCACTTGTTCTGAATGTGTGCGTTTTGGAGTGTTGGTTAAATCAACATCTAAATGAGAGCAGAGGCAATGGATATCTCTTTCATCATAAAATAATTATAATCTCTGCATATAAAATGCACAAAAACAGCTTTGTTGCAAAAAGAGATTGAGTGTTTTTGGATTTGATTATGACAGTGCAGGAGTGAAACATCAGAACTCTTGTCTCTGAGAGCTAGCGGACAATTACGGCCTGGTTGAAAGCTTGGGGGCAGAGGTTGCAGAGGCTTTGTCATGGTGTTGTGATCCTTATGTTTTAGTGCGTGTGAATGCTTATCAGTTTGTATGATAAGCATGCACACGCAGCTTTTAGCTGCCGTTCTAATCTCTCCTGTTTTCACTGAAACTCACAGCAGAAACACTGAAAGCCAACCTGCACAGACTCCAGCCTCGGGCGAGTATGAAAAATGAAAGATCAATGTTTTTCTGCTCCTCCTCCAACACTGCTGCAGATACACATCCATTTTAAGAACTCCATTAATGTTATGTCATTTCTGGAAAGTCTATGATATTTGATTGCCTTATTGTAAAACATTAAACAACATTATAAATATCAAATTTCTGTAATCCTCTTGAGCTTTAAATGAACAGTCAACAATATATTTTTTTATATAATGTTTACTTGGAACAAAATCCTCCCACAACAGTAAGTGCTGCCATTTGAATTGCCTACTCACACACATGTGTGACTGTACAGACCTGGACACATTCAAATCACTTCTCAAAACCCATCTCTTTAGAATTGCTCTCACCCTATATCTCATTTCATCCACTGTTAGTTGCTGGACTCGCTTGGTTTGTGTTTTAGTTTAGTTTTACTTGTTTTTTATTGTACTTTAAGTACTATGAAAAGCACCATACATACCAGTTTAACCATTATTGGTTGGTAATTGTTCAATTATTTACAATTTAAACTTAAAAATCCTTTTAACTATCACTGCTTGCCAATGTTCATAATGCAGTAAGTGAGCCCAAGGCACATTTGATTATTAAATTAAAGCTCATGTTTTAGAAGCTACTGCTTCACAAATGTATTAGATATTTTCCAGGCTGTCATGCACCTAGGAACCGTTCGTTATTTATAGCATGGACCACCGACATGGACCTTGTTGAGGGAAGGGTCATCAAACTTTTTTTAAGTCTAGTCGGGGGGGTTACCCAACTTTTGTATTCATGAAATCAGCAAAATTTCAAAGTGGCTTGATTGGTGCACATTTCTCAGTCTTGTCCCCCCATTGCTAGCACATGAGTCCCTCCCTGTTTAGTCAGCCAGACAATTTGACCTGTAGCTTTGTAAATTGTAAAAATCCCACCAGCACGTATAAATACTAAACAACTTTGCTAGTTGCATCGTGCGGTAACTAAGACATCTGCTGAAAAAAGAATTGTATTCATTGGCACGATTGCCATTCTGTTTAGATAAAAAACACTCAAGGCAGTTGAGAAGGAAGGAGTGGTAGCATGCAAGCTCCCAAATTAACGCTCGTCTGAGAAATGGAGTTTTGGAAAATGTTCAGCCATTCACTGAAGGTCTCGCAATTGAAAGCTTCAGAAAAAGCACAGGGGCCTTGAGTTGTAAAGTAGTTGGTCAAACTGCCATCTCCAAGGTTAACATGACCCATCAAGCTCAAGTCTTTATTCATGCTTCAATAACGTTTTGAAAAAATCATGTTATATATGTTTATAAGTAATTCTGATATAAGTACAATATGTGTAAAGTGTGTATTTTAGCTATTTAAGGGGGCTCACATTGTCACTTGGGTCGTGGGCCAGTCTGGGGCAAAATGCCAGGGCAGATTTTTGGTCCCAGTCCATCCCTAGCGCAAACCCATTTTAACGGCGTCAATTTTTTTATCGCGAGATTAACGTTCTTTTTGGCCTTTTCACATGCTGAGGCAACAACTAGTAACGTTGGAAAAACTACAACACTACACCGGATCTAGCAAGACTGGAACCAAAACAGCAGGCAAATAATGGGACCAAAAGAAATGAAGGGGCATTTAGAAAATATAAAAACGTGTGATTAATTGCGAGGTAATTATGACATTAATGCGATTAATCACGATTATATTTCGTAATCTTTGACAGCACTAGTTCAAATGGATACCAGCTTCGTCTTTTACACACCTACTGTATTTTCATTATTCGGTCAAGTAATACATTATAGCATAGTATATTATAGTTAGTCAATTAATCAACAGAGCATCCTTTTTTGTCCATCTAATATTAATATAATGAATGTTATATGTACTATGAATAATACATACCTTGATTATAATGCACGACTGAGTGACAAGATTATCACCTTGTCAAATCAAGTCAATTTCCTTCTGTGATATTACAGCCTAACCGGATGCTGGTTTTTTTAACGTGTTTTCAAATGAAGGGGACAGTCAGTCACGAGGGCCTAGCATTGAAAAATGGTGTACTGATTGAGAAGGGAAGGACGCTGGTTTTCCGAGCTAAATAAATAATCTCCGGGCTGCAGAATTGTAGAAGTGTGGGCGGAGGTCTGCAGGGAGCATGGAAACAGTGATTAGTAAAAGCAGATCCACTTATTGAAAATCCACCTTCATTATTTTTCCAACGTTCGGTGATAACTGATCCACATGTTATTGTGCTCCCTTCTTACCACACCTTTCTAATAATATTATGTAAAAGTGACCTTTGCACGTGACAGTTCACCATTATGATGATGGATTAGTATATTTAAAGAGGTGGATACTGACTTAACAGAGATGAACACTTTAAATACAAAACACAACATAAAGTATACATGTTTTATGAGGCTGTTCTTATTCTCCCCATGTACATTTCTATCTCACATAGGGAAATAAACTACAAGTATGATTGCAGAGCATGAAAACTGATACTTTCTCATTCGGAATTCACAATTTAAACTGGTTACATTAATCTGAAAAAGATGTTTTTATGGGTCAATTTTGTTGAGATAATTGGATACTTAAAGCATGCACAGCCATGTACAAATAGTGTACACATTTAATGTGATGTGGTTGTTTTGCCTACCTGCCCTGAGACAACAGATTACTAGAGTTAGCCACTAGCTAACTCTAGTAATCTAGTAGGTAGGCTAATTAAAATTTACTTTTAATTGTGCGCTCCTCGTGCAGAAACAGACAATTCAAGAAATAAATGCAACCACTTTACAGACAATGTGCATTGTTGTTCAAAATAAGATGAAAAACAAAAGAAATTGTGTTGCACTTAGCCCACATGTTCATGTATAACAACACACAGAGATCTGTTAATCAGAGAATCTGCTTCCTAAATGAGCCACTGGATGGAAGAAGCTCAAGGAGCAATTTTATTCAAGCAAAGGCAATGAACACTGAGATGTCATTTTGGCTGAATAAACAAGAGCAACAGCATATGACCTTTTTCATTGAACCTCACTCTCTACTCACACATGCACATCACTTTTATATCAGTCTACAGCAGCCCTGTAACCCATTCATGTATCACAGTAAGGGAAGCACGGGAGCTGTATTCCTTTAATAAGCAGTCTATGTAAGAGGAAGGCTTTCTGCAGCGTTCTTTCTAACAACCTGCTGTTCACATCCAAAATGACCAATTATAGTCCACTGGAACTGTTCTTACATTCTTTGACACAAGGAGGGTCATGCCTTTTTTTTTTCAAAGAGAACTGCAGGCTGAAAAGTATATTGTAGAATTGAGCTTGTACGTATTCTACTGTAAGAGAAGCATTCATTCAAAAAGGTCAAAGGGCTAGTCCACGTCGGGATATTATGTGAACCTATTTTTAATTCCAATAAGCCAGCAATCAGTAAAATTCCCATCAACTCTGAGGGTTATGGGAGGAATTCTCCAAGGTGCTGAAAAGTGTCCCCGAGCGCATCCGGGAGAGAAAACAACGGGACACACCCGCCGGAGCCCATTGGTACAACGTCACGCGCAGAAACTACCCGAGCGAGTAAGGTAGGGTAAATGAATTACAGATGAGAGGAGGAGGAAGAGGAGAGATAGAAAGCTGATGATGCAGGTTTGGTCCACAACACACAACCTCACCACTCGCATCACGCAGCGGCTACACCTCGGTCAAATAAATCCAACTTCCAGTGGTCTCATAAGCTGACGACGTGGATATGCGTCCTCAAAAGCTTTGATTCGACCCCTTTACATCCTCGTCCTCTTCCTTCTCCTCCTCCCATCTTTAGCGAGGAGCATCCCACACACTGATTTCACTTCGACGGGCAGGCAGTCAAACGGAGTGACAAAAGCCAGACACGATGCGTGGATCTGCCCCGCATGGGACAGCCGTGGGATTTATAGTGTTGCTGAACGCGCTGCTGCTTGCCACGCAGGCTGCTGAAGGAGTCTTAACGGACCATCTTCTGGTTCAGTTGCACGAGGACGCAAACGATGAGGCGCACCAACTTGCAACACAACATGGGTTCCAGAGTGCCCGAAAGGTAGGGGTGCTCCGATAAAATTGTCACGTATAGCAGGTACTAAATGTTCATTTATTTGGTCTCTCTCTTCAAGAAAAAAACTTTAATAGCCTAAATGTTTTTGTTTTATTGCAAATCAAAACAACCAGATTAACTGCTACAACACTTCTATCCATTCTCTCTATCAGACAGAGTCAAACACTGTAGTCTATTTAGCAACACGCATTCCGGCGCAGAACCTACCGAGAGGCTTCTCAGGGTTTTAATTTTGGTTTGACTTCATTACACTTTTGCTTATTTGATGACGTAATTCCTACTCAAATGCAGGCACTGGTTTGTAGGTGGCCCAGTGGCCTATGGCCCTGGAGACTCAAATAAACCCAGGCCTAATGCATTTATATTTCCAAACACATCCAATATCAGTGTCCTAAAAGAGGCAACTGTTTTGTTACATTAAATCTCTCACAACATGAAGTTGAGGTGTGATCTAATCCTTAAAAATGTGATAGGCTACATTCCAATCTTTGTATGTTTATACAATCAGTTCAGGATGAGAAAATTGTTCATTTATGCTATGTATGTTATGTATGCAGGGCTACCATTTTAACATGAAAATAATAATCATTTATTAAAAGAAATTTCACATACACATACGTATTTATATTGCATATTTTGACACACATGGCCTTTTGTCCAGACATAGCATTTAACACCTGAGAAACATGTCTTCTTAAACAGTTTGACAAATGCAGCTCGCATAACCAATGGGAATAATTCCCTGACAGTATGCGGGGCTTATCAGATGTCAAAATAAATGTGTGGGTGAAATTGGCCGGAGCCTTATCCAGTGAGGCGTAGCAGTGAACAGAGTGATGTCTGCGCTGCTCTGAATGGGGATTTTCTTTTCTTTTCTTTTTTTTTGTTACCTTAACAATAACAAAAAACCTTGGTTCAATCTGTAACTCATTATGATGTGACACCTGTGTGGTGGTTGTGCAGCATCTCCAGTCCTGTTTGCTAGTTCCTTTCCATTTACTAGATCCCCCCCCCCCCAACAGACACTAACACACACACACACACACACACACACACACACACACACACACATCATCTACTGCCTCCATGCCTCCCAGGTTATGTAATCTGCAGCTATATTTGGGACATGCATCATTAAACAATGTCTATGTCATTTGAATTATCTTCTATTGTCGCTTAATTAACTAGACAGGAACACAGAACGAGACACATATGTGAGCAGAAAGAGAGGAAAGGAGAGGAAGAGATCTGCCAGCAGCCAGATTAAAAAACAACAACAACTGAATTACTATAAGAGCATTCAATGGATGTGCAACGTTTGTAATGGCTGTTTGCTTCACATGCATGAGCTTAATGATCCATTTTGTAGGCAACAACAGTAGAATTAAAGAGAGGTGGGAGACAAGAATAACCCCTGCCCTTCTATGAGTATTTCATTTTCACGTTAGATCTGAAAGGCGCATCGGAAAGCAATTATTTTGAGGATTGACCCGTACTCTGGCTGTTACAAAACCATAAGGGGGTCTTTAATCTGTACACAGTGCCGGAGGGAAAGCTCTGGATGATGCATCTCTTTTCCCTGCCTTTTAATTTATTATGGTTCATTCCAGCACTGTTCTCCAGTGTCTTAAAATAGATAATCGATGGAAGTAAGGGAGTCAGTGCTCTTGTTCCCACCTGGAAGATAACCTGTTTTCCTTCACCTCCATTTATAATTTATTGTATATTTTGTATTTGCAATTCACACACTCTGTGATTGCTGCTTCTGCTCCCGATCCATCGAATGCTCTTTTTTTTTTTTTTTTTTTTACCCAGCTTCCATTTGGAGAAGGGCTCTTTCACTTCTACCCTCAGGACACAACAAAGAGGCGGAGCAAACGCAATGCCCGGAGCAGACAACGTCTGGAGAAAGACCGCAGGGTAAGCATACGCACACGGAGAAAAGCACACTGAGTGTTTAATGCACGTATGTGCCTAGAAGATCATAGCTCCCCGTTCACTTAGCATGACCAGGGTTATTTTGATGCTGTTGTGTCCATGTGCAAAATTTGTGCTTCAACAATACAGACAGAAAGTTTCATGTTCAGCTTGCAAAACTCAAACTATTTATTTCCGCTTCTGATATGCAGAAAACAACAATGGTACACAGAGCAAACAGAGCGCCCCGGGGACAGACCATGACATCAAAAGCCACTAGATGACAGACATATTATTCAATACAGCCAGTGAGATGAAATAAGAACACAGTATGACGGTGATATAATTAACATTCAAAAGCAGGGAGATTCTGTAATGAAGAGATTATGTATTCATCATGCTGATGTTGATGCACATTAATGAAATTTCGAGGATAGAGTGTGAACTGTGTGAGTATTTTCTGTGTTTTGGAAATGTTTTGGTGTACAGATGATGATGATGATGAGGTCATAAAGGACTGTTTTCATTCACCAACCAAACAATTCAAAATAAATATTTGGAGCTAATATGGAATACATTGTGATTGATGTGTTGAAATCATGGAGAGAAGAACGCAATTTGTCATTGCAGATAAATAGATACTCATGGTCTGGTACCTGTAACTACGCTGTGGACATATTGTAATACTATCATAGCTGCAAGATCTTTGGTGCTTTATGACTTTCTTTCTGTCTAGTCTCAAGAAAACAAAGCGACTGTGTTTTTGCCATCAGGGCAACTCAAAACCCTCATGATCCTAAACCAATGCTCAATTTAGAATCAGAATCATCAGAATCAATTTTATTTGCCAGGTAAGAGGACACATACGAGGAATTTTGCTTTGGTGGAATAAAGAGTGCAAAGTCCAACTCTACATCACCTACATCAACACCCTTTGACGTACCTTTTGGTGATAGTTTTGGATTTTCTATTATTGCTTTGAATGTGTGTTCTAGTTCTGCTCCATTTTTGTGTTTTACAATGTGTTGATATGCCGTCCTGTGAAGTGTTTTGAAAACTGTCTTAAATCAATTATCCAAATACTGTACATTTTTAACTTCCTGCTGATGGACTCATTAAAAAATTGACAAATCTACAAAATATAAAACACAGATACATGCTGTGTCTCTCTTAAAACCGTTCGGCTGCGTGCTGAACTCTGTGTGTTTGCTCTGTCCACCGTCGGCGGCGTGAAAGTGAAGGGCCTGCTGCAGACAATCAACTAACCTCTCTAATTGCGGTTGTGAGAGGTGCTAATGAAAATAAATGTGAGCCACTCCAAAAAGCTAATAAGCTAATATAGTTTATATAAGTTAGACAGCATGAACATGGGCAGTTCGACGTTCCAGATGCTGGGTTTTAATCAGATGCTTGACATGCTCATATGCGTATAACACTGCAGTTATTGATTTCTGTTCATCTCTGCAATGAATGATGTCAGCTAGTTTGATTTAATGTTTCCTGTTTATTATTCTGAAGTGTCTTCCTCCCATCTATCAAGGAGAATGGAAGACATATCCCAGTTTAACCCTGGAGCTTTGTCAAAAATAAAAGACCTAGTTTGTTGCATCTGAACATAAATGCACATTTATGCATTAAACACTCATTTAATATACTTGAAACAGGTCTAATTGAGCAGTAGCCCTGGATGTATTGTGGAGTGTATTGGATGGATTTCATAGGGTCTCAAGAGCCCTGTTCTTTGTTGGACTCTGATAATGAAGCATGTTGACCCACTTCTGACTCTCCCTCTAGCTTTACCTTGTATTCCTTTGAATGTGTCTCTATGCTTCCTTGTCCTCTATTGTCCTTTTATGTCTCATTTCTCACATGGATTGTGTGGATCATCCACACATCTGGGCCTTCACCCTGCACATCCATCCATCCATGGTTCCTTCCGCTCACCTTTTTTTTTTTTTCTTGAGACAAATACATTCAGAATCTATTTAAGGCATACTGGGTCAAACAAAGATGCGCATAGAAAACATCTTTATGAATGAGCAGACTCATCTGACTCTAAAAGACCCATTCCTGGTAAAGCTTGGAGCAAAAGGAGGACGATGAGAAAGGGGAGCGGTGGAGCGTTGTGAGTTGTGAACAGGCAGTGGGCAAAGTGGCGCTGGGGCATGGGCTTTATTTTATGTTGTGAGTGGGCAGTATGACATGCTGTCTCAAGGGAAATACCAGCTCTCCTGCCAAGTCATGGAATAAATGGATGATGGATAGAGAAAGAATGTGAATCATATTATGTGACGACAATTGTTACATGAGGCCATTTTCCGAAAAGAAAAACATTGGTGAAGTTATTTGCACCATTCAAAAATCTTCCATAACGGAAAATAAATGTGCAAACATAGTGATTTTTTTTAAAGGACTGACTGACGTGTTTACAGATTTAAAGTGTGTGTGCGTCCTGATTGCTTAGAGTATGCCATAAAAGGATCTGAATAAATAGGCATATGGCATTTTAAAAAGCCATCTTAAGTGCTGCTGTGCTCTCTTATCTGTGTCGGTAAATACACCGGACAATGCCTGTATCTCTCACTCACACTAGAGTGTATTTGCTAAGGGTAAGCACAAGAGAAACGTTTAACCACAGTTTTCAAAATGTAGCATTGACACTGTTGAAAATACATTTTGATTTTTTACTGTTAGCATCACTATTTCAGGTATGAAAATAGGATTAAAGGAATATCTGTCAATGGCATGTTTAAGACATATATTTATTTGTAGTGTGTTATTTTCTGAAAAGAATGTCCACTTTTTGAGTCTTTCCAGTTGACATGCACACAAAAAAGAGACAAAAAAGACCTAAACCTTCAAATGAAATCACTGTCCTTCAGACCTTGGTGAAAAACAGATATTAGTAATGCATTTCAAAGTGAGAGCTTCACTTCCGGCGTGGTTTAGGTATGGCCAGATTCACAGATGAAATGACTCATGCTTCCTTAACCTCTTCAGATTTTCCAAATGTGTGAAGGTGCCTTTTTAATGAAACCTCACAGGAAATAAGAATATAAGAATATATAAGAATAACCCTTTTGATTTACATGATGTTCTGCCTTCATGGTACAGTAGAGCACAGCTGGGTCTGATGATTTCCTGTGAGGAGCACACGCCGACATCTCACCCATCACAACTAATCCTATTTCTAGTTTTACTTATGTGTTCCAGGACAGGCACTGTTGCACACCTGGATTTTATTTAGCTCCTTCTATAAATATGGTTTTGTGAGATATTTTTACCCAGACCCTGATTGCATTTATTTTCCTTTCTTCCCCAGGTAAAGAATGTCTTTGAGCAAGAGGGTTTTAGTCGCCAGAAGCGAGGCTACAGAGATATCAATGATATTGAAGTCAACATGAGTGACCCTTTATTCACCAAACAGTGGTATCTGGTGAGTAATCAGTCAAGCAACTGTCTGCATGCCGCCTAACCTTCAACACCAACCCACATTCTTGAACTTTAATTACTCAAAGGCCAGGCATATTCCCCACTACTTTCTGAATCAACATTGTTATTCATTCTTTAATTAGCCTTGCCAATACTGTTTATGGCATCTGATCTCTGCCGTCATGCAACCTAGTTTCCTCCCCTCTTGTTTGGCAAGCGTGACTTTTAAGCTTGCCGTCACTCGCCTGGCGTGTTGTATCGCTGACATTTACTTCCCCTTCTTCTCACCTTCACTCTCCCGCCCTCAAGCAGTTCTTATCCATAGCCTCCCCTTCCCACACACACACACACATCCTCCACATTGATAAATTTTCTAACGGCGGCTCACCAGGGTGCCATGAGTCATGGTTGTTCTCCATATTGTCTGAGTAATTAGATAAACACAGGCCAGGCAGACGGGACCCCTGGGCTGGATCTTAATGTGGCTGAAGCTTGGCAACTGGGCTACACAGGCAAAGGAGTTACCATCGCAATCATGGACGACGGTGAGTGTAAAGTTCTGTTATTTATTATCCTAGAGCAGTGTCTGATAACAATCAATTATATTCATTTCTCTGATTTAATTAATTACTTTGTTCACACCTGTTCAATTAACACTACAATTAATATTAAGAAAAGGTTGCTCTGCGTGGGTTTTACACACCATTGGAGTCATATTAACGTTTGTTGTATGGTTTTTGCATCATGTGTTTTTGGGTTAAGTGCCCATGACATATTTCCAACCTTGTGAGACAATAAAGTTAATCTTGAACTTGTTCTTTCCAGAAAATGTAGGGTGACCACTGATCATTTGTTTTCAAAACTATGTATTCGTTCAGCTTGACTTGTCATTCCCCGTTAAGGGTGATTCACAGCTTCATGCCACAGTGCAATGAAAACTTTGTATCTACAGAATGCCAAAACCTTCCAACATTTCCTTATGTGTTAAAGTGGAATATTCTTGACACCTAACAAAGCATATTGTCCTTTTTCACCTTATTGACTACATCCTGTCTGCTCTCTTGAGGTCACACTATCCTCTGTAAAGCACTCCCTTTCATGCTTAATCCTATCACTGATTACTGTCGAAATCACGTTCACAGGCATCGACTATCTGCATCCAGACCTGGCATCAAATTATGTGAGTACCCCAGTGTTATTGAAATTAATACTTTTCTTCATTACTTTGAAGTGTTGTTAATAAGTGAAGCAGGATTCAGGTGGTGGATTTCATGGGCTTTGTGTGGTGTGCCATTGGCAGTGACAGGTGATTTCCACGTTGCCTTCATGGCTGCCGAGTCTCCTTGTATTCCTGGAGGACGCAGAGACAGGCAGACGGCCAACCAAGCTGTTTAATGTTAATGCACACTACACTGTGGCAGGCACAATGGCAGGCCGATCTGTCACAAGCACAGATAATGCCAGGGTAGTTGGCACTGCATAATGCGATGCTCTATCTCCAGAATACTGATCATACCTTAAAGGATAGGATGAATTGCTAAATGGAACAAGGAAATGCAGAATGCTTAGGTTGATTGGACAATAACATTTGCAGAGCCATCAGTGTGAGTGCATTGTGCTGTCGTCTTGAATCTGGGATGTTCAAATACAAACCTTCAACAGAAACTACGATGTTGTTAAAGAGTGAGTGCTGTCATGGTCATGGTGTCAGACACATATGACACCAGTGTTCCTTGGGTCCTCTGTTTGGCTTGTCCACCATGTCTCCCATGAAGACTGTGTGATCCTTTTAAACCTTTGTGTAAGGGTTTTTATCCGGTGTGCATGTGTCTGTACACTTGCCGCTATGTTTGCCTGCCTCTTTCTTGCCTGTGAACACTGATGAGCCTTGGCCCAAAAATAACACTTTTAGCCTTAGCTGGCGTGATGCAGGAGCACGCTCCACTGGAGTGATGGATCACGCTGTGCATAGATCTACAGTGTGTGTATGTGTGAGCATGTGCAAGGGAGAGACAGGCAATGTTTTTGGAATACTGTTTTGTTAACCCACCCACAAAGACCTCCTACTATCAGCTGATAAGCTATTTTTTTGATCATGTGGTTGTGGATAGTTGTGTGCGTATATGCGTATGTACTTTGGACGGGCAAATGCTAGTTCAGGCTAGGGCGTTTTTATTTTTCTTGATTTCCCATTTGGTGTGATGATCATACTCTAATAGCTCATAAGATTTATTTTAAAATGGATAGTTAATTCTGAGATTGTGTGTGTCCTGGGATGAGACATTTTTTACGTGGTAGTTCAATTTCATGGCACATTTACCTGCAAATGTCAATAGTTATCGTACTTTAATGACTTTTGCATAAATACATACAGATTCTAGTATTATGCTGCTAAGTATTTAATATTTGATAGGAGTAGCGCTGAACATCACTAATGTAAATAAATAGGACAGAAATAGTTTGTTTATGATAGAAATATGATGTTAAGTTTGACTTAATTCCTGCACCAAAGCTTATCCAGCCACTCTTTTACCTTCAAGCTTGCCAGCACCTGATTAATACTGGTATTGTGTTTGGCTACGACAATGTTTGGAGGAATTCTTAGTAATGGCAGCACCGATGAGTAGATGACAGGGTTTTTTTCTTTCTCAAGGAGAAATGTGCTGAAAGAGCAGATGTATTCTATTGGGCTTTATGTCCTTTCCTTGGAAGTAGTTGTTGCAAGTGTTTCTACACCCTGCTGGGAAGTTACCATGACAACATGTTATGATGTCACATTACCAGGAAATTGATCTCATATGTTGCTTCTGTTTGAATGTGTATGAGAGATGGAGAGAGGGAGTAAAAGAGAGTACAAGCGAGACTGAGAAGATTCTAAAGACATGTATAATGTAAGGGGCTCATCATGTGCTGTGATGCTGTGAAATGGCAATAAATGATGTTCACAACTATTTCTTTCAAGAATAGATAGACGTGCAGCATCAGTCTTCCCTTTAAGCTTGGAGATTGTGAAATATTATTGGCATGTAGTAATAAATCAGGAATACAACACATCCAAAACAAAAAGACAGCCTTTACTGTGGATTAAAAAGTTGTTGCCTTTTACTAATAGAAGAAGTGCTCATATCATTGACTCCAATAAAAATATTGGTACAACAATTTTAAGTAAATGTCCTGATTTCAAGATCCTACTTAAGTTAAATTTCAGAAGTATTATTAGCAAAATGTTCTCATTCTTCAGAAAAGTGGATCGGGTGAAAAATGTATTTTTTACAGTATGTGACATTAGTAGTTAATGCAGATGGCATGAAGCAAGTAGCATGTTAATGTAGCTGGAGCTTGTTTGAACTACTTTATATAGGTAGACTCATAGACATTTTAGACAAGACAAGTAACTTATTTCGCATAAAGGTCACAAGCCAAAAAGGATGGAAACACTGATATAATCTTTAGCAATGTACTACTTTTTTTTTTAACACATCACGTATTTTATGTAAAACCTGTATCTGAAAATGGACCAGTAACTCCAAAAGTCAGTAAATGTAGTGGATTAGTAGTAGAAAGTGGCAGAAACTGGAAATATTCTATTATAACATATTATTAGTAAAGTACAATAATATAAAATGACAGTATACTTAAATACAGCAGTAGCTAATTCCCAAAGATTCCATTCCAAAACTTTTTTACTTCACTTTTTCTATGTTCAGAAAAACATGGCCTACTGGTCTCCACAACAGCGGCTTAGAGTCATTGCTCTCTGCTATCCTTTGCTGCGAGGACGGTGAACAGACGTGGGTTGCCGGGGAAAGGTGACGTGGCTGAGACTGGTCACAATCCATTATTCTGACCCTGGTTGCTCACAGGACACCTGAGGAAGACCAGAGTTTGATTGATGGTAGAAGACATGAGCTTGAGAAGCACAGAAAGTGATTCATGAACATGCCCCTGTGTTATTTATTACCAGGGCTCAGCATTTTTCACTCCATTTAATGAAAACAAAAGAACACACCCCTAACCACAAAGCCTGTTTGGGAGCAACATGTTATTCCTTTGGCAAATATTCTCTCTGTAAATAATAATAACATTGTTAAGCCAATTCTTAAACCTTTCCTATTTCCAGATTCACAACTGGTGTTGTGCCACCTGTTAAAAAAATATGAGTTTTTTTGTTTCTTTGACATTTACACATCTAACAAAAAGTAAAAAAGAGAAAAGAGCAAGTAGTCACAAATAAGATACATTAAGATGGCATTTGCCCTTGTATTCATGACATCTCCTTAAACAATCACAAAGGTATGAACTTCTTTGCATGGCATTGCTACTTTCCTCTAGTCACCTGCTCAACATTGTGATAATTATGGTGTTTCTCCATTGGGTCAGTACGCTTTTGCCGTTTTGCTTCCTCTTTGTCGCTGACTGAGTCATCTTCTCTAAATGTCAGCCAACAGAGCTGACAGGCCCGAGTGTGGAAACAGACCCAAAGATTGATCTGATTTATATAATTCTATGGCTCATGAAAACGACTGTGACTTTCCCATAGTCATGACCACACGAAGCACATATTTCTGGGTTACAGAGCAAAACAGATACTACTCCAAGTGACAGAAGATTGCAATAGCTTGAATGAGCTTTGGAAGAGTGTTAACTTAAAGAGCCATACCTGTATGAGTTTTTCTCGGATGTCTGTTGAATCTTGAATCCAACTCTGTGTGTGTTTGTGTTTGATCTTCAGACACGGATATTCTAGTAATTACGTTGACTACATTAATGTCTCTCTGGTGGATGTGTCTCCTGCATCTTGTTTCTCCTGCTTTTCCGCTGCTGTTCGCTCTGATCCTATTACTTTTGGCCATGTGGAATTAAATGCTGGCTGTGATTGGGCTATTATTTTCTCAGCTTGAAATCCCCGCTGTGACCACACATTATTCTCGTATTGCCAGTCAACTTCTCTAACAGTTTGAACAAACACTTAACATTGCAACTTTCCTTTATCACAGGTCTGTTGTATGAAAGAAATAGTTTGACATTTTGCAAAATACGCTTATTCACTTTCTGTCTCAGAGTTGTAAGAGGAGATTGATACCACTGTTATGTCTGTACGGTAAATAAGAAGCTACCACTAGCAGCCAGTTAGCATAAAAACTGGAAACAAGGGGCCACCACCTCTAAAACTCATGTTATATCTTGTTTGTGTAATTTAAAAAAAGTTGGATTTTTTTAATTGGGGGCCAGACTTTTTCTTGGAAAAAATAGTAAATGCAACAATTTTTCACTTCACCCTTTGAGATCTAAGGGCATTTTGACATATCTTCTTAAATTTGACTCTTTGTATGTGGTTGTATCTGTATTTGCATATAACAGATCCCCATATGTGTCATATAAAAAGGTTTAGAACAAACTCAGCTTTCCGTATATTGGGACCCAAATCTGTCCCAGAGCATTGTGTAGAGATTATTTGGCACAAAAGCTAAAACGTTGATGTTGTTGTTTTTTTAAATTCCTCAAATCTCTTTTGAAAACAAACCTTAATTTATTGTGTTGTACAAATTGTTTCGGTGCTTGAAATGACTTTACCGAAGTCTTTAGGTTTTATATGAGTCAAATAGTAAAAAACTGTCTGAAGTGAAATTTTGTGAGAGTGGGAGTTTTGTCATACACCTATTGCACGCTAAGCTAAGAAATGGGAAACATGCTCACTATAGCTTCATATTTACTGTACAAAAATGAGAGTATTATTGATCTTCCCATTTAACTCTTGGCAACAAACTAAAAAGCCTAAGCAAATTTCACAAAATGCCAAACTATTCCATTGAACTGTGTAAGTTAGTAGCCTGAGTTTACGGAACCAAATTGCAAATGTGACATTGTTCCAAGCAACCAGTGACCAGGTCCGCTCGGTTTAGATGGCCAATTACAACACAGTGGTACCAACCGATCACATTAGGGTGGGACTTGGCGCAAAGTAGGTGGGAAAAACACCTGATGATGGAAAAATATAAACAGACTACAGCCTGCAGAGAAGTGCTGGTATATGAGTTTAGAGTTAGTATATTAAACTTTACTCAAATCCTTTTGGAAGTACAACAAACACATCTTTCTTCTAAGAAAAGCTTTAAGTGCAGTTAATTCTTCTTTAAACGAAAGTATACCATCCAGTTTGTTCAATGATTACGTTTTTTGACACATTGCAAATGGTCCTTGAGTGTTCTGAATGGCACCCTAAAACAAAATGTATAATTATTTGTTTGTTAATTATTTGTATTTATATAAGTAGTATTATTATTAATGATACTGATGACTTCAACAGAAAGTTCCAAATCAGCTGCAGACATGTTGTTTTCTTGTTGTTGTTTTTCTGGTTGTTTTCACGGGTTCAAACCTTTTTTCTCAATAGCAACTTCAAAGTAATTTCACACATGTGGTCCAATGTCATTATAAAACATATCCTGCAAGCTTTGTAACAATTGGACAAACAGTGCACTTTGTTTAAAATGCCTGTAACTGATTTGTTAAAACCTATTATTTTCAAATTGTTATTGTCAATTCAGGTTGAGAAAAGCAGATGATCAACTCGAAAACAATTGCTAATACAGCTGCAAGCTGCAATTCCAAGCTCAAACCCTTATTAAGTCATTCCACGTCCAGTTACTGTGCATTTAAAGCACCATGTAGTGTTCAATTTGAATGAAACTTTCCGGGCGTGGTTCAGGTACTTATGAGGACATATACTGAGAGATGAATATGCGATTTATTGTGAAATGTGTGTAATGCCACTCACCTATCTTGCGCTTGTAGAACCCCTAGTGGCATATGTATATAAAACTATCTGGTTATATCTGGGGCTTTTATCTGAACATATCCTGTGAGTTTTGTGATGATTGGCCTATCTGTTGCGGATTTGTGTTTATCATGTCCAGAGCTACACCCCTTTCAAAGTTCATTGCTCAATAACTTGAAAAGTAATTGAGATTTGGACATGGTTTACACAAATGTTAATAAGATTGATCCATTGATAATTCACTGAAAATAAGGTGGAGCTATGGTGGGGCCGCTGGAACTCTGTCGTCAGAGGAGGGTGACCAGACGCATCTGCCAGAGCAAATAAAACATGAGCTCGCAGATTTGTCTGTTTCCCAGGCAAATCTGTTATAGCTAGGTGTACTTAATAAAGTATAGATATCAGTATTTCACTCTGGGAAGCCATGTTTGGAAAAACCATCCACATGACAAAGCATGCAGTAATAAGGTCAGCACTTCACCATGAAATGCTTTTCTCTGCTTTCTCTCCTTCTGTTTTTCTGTCTCAATGTTGTTTTTGTAAATGCATCCATTTGGTCCTTTCAGAATGCCGATGCCAGCTATGACTTCAGCAGCAATGACCCTTTCCCATTTCCACGGTACACAGACGACTGGTTCAACAGGTAAAGCAGATCCAGGCGGCCGCTGTTTTTATACACCGACTGCCAGACTGTTTTTTGTGCACGTGTGTGCTCTCCCTGTAATCAGCCAGCCCTCCTCTATTGATTTTCTCTTCACATAGTTCCATTAGGACATAATGGTGCAGCATAAACAGAGCTGTTGTTCAACAGAGCACAGTAGAAAACATAATACCTTTTTTTATCTGCTCACTTGGACGTGATAAGGTGTATAAAGGAGGATGTGCACAAGTCTAGTCTCCTCTCAGGACTGCAGTGTTCACAGTGCTGACCTTCCTTCTGATAAAGGCTTATCTGCCTCCCATCTCCCAATCACACGGGGTGATCCACATCCAACACATGTTGAAGAGAGGAACAAAGAGAAATATATTATTTCTCTGCCTCTCCTCCTCCACAATGCCTCCATCCGCTCAGATGTATCAGTTTGGATTTGCCAGTGTAGCAATTGCTGACTGGCAAGCACAACCCGTTGGCTAATCAGCTGGTTGTTATAAATAGCTGCCTGTCTGTAGCAAAGCATGCTGGGTGGGAGGGGTTGAGTCTCTGCAGTGTCCCTTTGGGAAGTGGAGGGAGGGATGGATATATATATATACACACACATCACATGGTGGACACAAAACACTGATTCAGTCGGACTCATATAAATGATGGCTAAATGGATGGATAAATGTTGTTGCCTCTCCACGAGCTAATGATCTACAGGTCAAAGTGTTTATGCTAATTCAAAATAATAATTCATGGCTAAGGAAATGAAAATGCTAAACCTCTTTTATTAACAATTTCCTAATGCTAGTCTGGCCCAAAGTCAACAAAAGAAGAAATTTTATCTAATCTGGGAAATCCTATCTCCCATAACCCATAAAACATCCTTAGTAAATTCATGCAAATCCTCTGAAGTACATTCTCTGCTTTTTGTTATCACCAGTCACGGCACTCGATGTGCCGGAGAGGTGTCTGCGGCAGCCAACAACAACATCTGCGGTGTGGGAGTTGCCTACAACTCCAAGGTGGCAGGTGTGTGTCATATTTAAGATGCATTTTTGACAGCAAAACAATGAGCAGTCAGCAGTGTTTGCAAATAGTGTTTCTGATAATGGTATGATGAGGGTGATTCACTCTCTATGCATCATGTATAAAATATAGGTATATGTTGAAAAACCTTGCATTGTTTTTTTATTGGAGAACGTTTGAAGGGTATAGCTCTACTCATTGAATTACTGCAAATGACCACAGAGGTCAGTTAGAGTCCACATAGCTGCAGGACACCATTTGTCCAGACAGTCCCATGTTTCAGTTTTATATAATTTTTTCTTGAAATGTACTTACTTGAGTAAGACAGGAGAAATATGAAAATGAGTATTGACTGCTTAATTTGTGGGCTGCTATGAACCTGACATCACGTCCTTGCTATTGTTATGGTTTTAATGCTACACATGTATTACGTATAACGTAACCCGCTGACTCGTTTATAGATACCTAACTGTGTTTTGGCAGCAGTACGGTAAAACCGTAAAATAAGATGACAGAATTTTAACGTTAGATTTATACTGAGATCCTGCTCTTACAGGTATAAGGATGCTGGACCAGCCCTTTATGACTGACATCATTGAGGCATCATCCATCAGCCACATGCCCCAGGTCATTGACATCTACAGCGCCAGCTGGGGACCAACCGATGACGGAAAGACTGTAGATGGACCCCGTGAGCTCACGCTGCAGGCTATGGCTGACGGCGTAAACAAGGTAGGGCAACGTTTTACCTGCTGTGCAGAGGGTTTCAGATTAATATGCCAAAAAGTGGTGTAAAGCATAATGATCTTTGCTACATGGATCAAGACCCCCTTTGCAAAGTCTGTTTAATTTGCTTCCGTAGACTCTTAGCCTTGTTTATTCTTTTCGTTTGACGGATGTCTGAAAACCAAATTGGCCCGTGGGGACAGTAGAGCTGTACTCAACTGTACAATACAAATATAAAGATGAAAAGGTTTTCACACTCTGTGTTGTTACTGCTCTTACAAACAACCATTTTAAAGGCAAATGATGCAATTGGGCATCAGCTATGGAACGATCTGAGAAACTCTGGAAATAGGTTTACTTCAATACTTAGGAGACTGTGGACCAGTTTAGAACTGAGTGTTCCGCATAATGCTTGAATGCTACGTTTTGTGTGAATGCTTGATTGTATTGTATGGAGCAGTTTTCTGTTCTTCTTCCTTTCTGGTACCCCTGATTTTTCCAAATCTTTCAATCTTCCACACGAATGAAACCACCCTAAAAAAACAATACACCCTCAAACCACCCAACATGCACACATAAACACAGTAACTTAACCTCAGTATATTGATCTTATTCTATGTGCAACCACCACCTGATGACCTGAGATCTGATTGGCTTGTAGTCAGTGAGCATGTCAGAGATGTACTGAGAAACCCAATTATTAGATAGATAGATTAAATTAAGGCGTCTAATAGCTTATACACAACATACACACAACAGACATATGACATCCACGTACACATACAGTACACAGTACAAAAACACAAAGTAAAATATCAATAGTGTGCCCTTACAGTAAAGTTAGATTGTAGCACGAACGCTTTAAAGATTTTAACTATTATTAATAAGTAACTGAAGCACAGGAATACTATGTTCAGCTTTGCATGTATAGGTAAAGATTTGATCGATTGTTTTTGAAATTACATGTCTTTGAGACCTCAATCTATTTGCTAAAAATTCCCATCTGATCTGAGTTACTTTATCTGTAGCTATATCATTCAATATTTGAATATTGTCATTTTAATCATTCAATTCTAATTCCCAATCCCCCATTTTACACCTTTAAGTCCCACTTTGACAAAGCATACCTCTAAGCATAACTGTGATGACAATATTGTTTTAGGGGCGCGGAGGAAAAGGCAGCATCTACGTGTGGGCATCTGGAGATGGTGGTAGCTATGACGACTGCAACTGCGACGGTTACGCCTCCAGCATGTGGACAATCTCCATCAACTCAGCCATCAATGATGGACGCACCGCCCTGTACGATGAGAGCTGCTCTTCCACCCTGGCTTCCACGTTCAGCAACGGACGCAAAAGGAACCCAGAGGCTGGTGTTGTAAGTGTGTTTAAGCACATATATGTTTCACAGAAGTGTTTTCATAGGAGGAAAAAAAAACAATAGTTTATTTGTCATTGCTTTACAGACAAAGAAAAGCAGTCCAAAACATCCTAAATGTTTCTTGTAACGTTTATAAAGTGTTTTTTTAAACATTTCATGATCCCGGAAGTTGTTTTTTTCAGGTGTGTGCACTTTTTGTCAGGTGGTTCAGAGAATACACGACCCAAGTGCATGGCCAGCAGGCAATAACTGAAGTTGAATATTTTATAACAAAAATCCTTACATCAAAAAAAGTTCTGAACGTAACAAGCAATCAATAAAAACAGAACAGGCAGAATCCCCAAAAAACAGGAACAGCAAACGCAGAAACAGTGGCACGCAAACTCCACTAAACAGCAAACAATAACCCGACAGGAGACAAAGACAGAAGAGAGAGACTAAATACACAGGGTAATGAGATGATAAGGAACAGGTGACACTAGGTTGGGTAAACAGGTGAAACACGTAAGATAATCACAAGGGTGGAAAAACTAGACAAGACAAGGGAGAAAAAAATAGGAATAACACAGGAAACAGAAACTATGACACTTTTAGCATTTAAAGACGACTTAATACTTGTACATTACATTTGATGTCTTTCAAAGATATGTCCTTATTAATAGACTGAAATGTGAATAGCATTTCTTTTCAGTTGCCCAAGCAGGCGATGTATCCCAGGTCCGTCAGGAGATTGGATGAGATCCAGTTAAAGCCTAAGAGGCTGGTATGCTCTATTTGCTTGCTGGTTGTGAAAATGGAGGATCAGTTGGAGGAAATGCTCTTATGTGATTACCTTCCTGGACATCCAGATGCATAATTTTAAATAAACAGGACAGTGTTTTTATGGACTCCTCCTTCTTAGTTGTTATTGTGGGAAACCATCAGCGAAGAGTTCATTTCCACCATGGTGCCTTAATGCAATTGTTTTTTCTTTGTCTCTATAAGTGGAAAGAAAAGTAACAAAGCAAACAATTGAGACGCCAAAGGGGAATCTATTGACTGACCTTAGCATCCACACAAATGGGCTACCACTGTAACAGGATTACTGCTGTTTGAACATTTACGTAGAGAATGGATGAGTCACTAGAATTAGAAAGACACAGAGAGCATGCCCTCTTTGAAAAGATAGACTGCTGAAGCATGACAGGTGATGCTTACTTCCTTTAATTGATGAGCATTTCCCGACCTTGACAGCTAGTGTGAAAGGGAGTGTTTTTTTATCTTAGCATGCAGCGAGACACTCTATACTATGCATGTGTGTCTAAAAATATTTTCCCAATGTACAAAGGCAGCAGTGTTTGTGTTTGTGATTATGCAAATCACCTTTGGCTGTTGACAGAGCCACAGATTTCCCCTAGGGTTTCCCCTCTAATTTCAGTCAATCTGTTATCATTTCTAATTAAGCACCAAATGAAATAATTAAATGTTTATTCACTAAATATAAACACAACTTGTCTGCCAATGTGTGTATATAACAGCTCAGCCAGTGTACACTTTAAACTCTTACTTATCCTTGTCTATCTTTGTTATCGATTGTGAAAATGTCCTTAGACTGTACAAACATTTATATATATTTTTTCTTTTTTGTTGACTAAAGGTAGTGTAAATCTTTGGGGCGGGAAGGGAAGAGTCTTTGGTGACTGAGCGATGCTGTGATTTGCTTATTTCAGGCCACCACAGACCTGTATGGGAACTGCACGCTACGTCACTCCGGAACATCAGCGGCAGCTCCAGAGGCGGCTGGTGTCTTTGCTCTGGCGATAGAGGCAAAGTATGTACTCTACTTCGCCTTTCACACACCTGCAAAACGTGATTAATGATTTAGATGGACTGTCTGTACACATTGTTAAGTCTGCTGGTCAGAAGGTATAATTTCACAATAACGAGCTTTCAGCGTTTCAGCTTTTATTTTATTTTATTTTTTATTGGATAATATGTCATTTGAAAGAACACTGTTTTTATGCTATTTAGTCATGAGTTGATCATAAGACAACCTTGAGCATTTATGTGGCGGTAATGTCTTTGACTTTTTCTGTCAATCTCCATTCTCAGATCCTCTATTCTAATTTTCCCTCTGTGTGTCTGATCTCCTTAAATGCACAAAACATTTCTCCACTTTTCACAGAGCTGCTTATTTATCACAACTGTGAACCAAATGAAAAGCAAAACAGTACTTATTGTGCCACCCACAAAGACAACAGACTCTGTGGGCCTGTGCCAAGGACACAACTAATATTTGGATCAGTGCCCTTTATATCTCACGACAATTCTAGAAAAACACAGTTTATATACTGTTATATACTATACAGTTCATATTTTCTATATTAATGTAGCAGAGAGCCTGTGATGATAAAAAACACTGCAGCACATGAGTATCTCAATCTGAATATTGTATTTAGGCTAATGGTGATAATAAAGCTACTATTATTGTATGTTTACAGGAAAGTGTTAATCATGTCATGGTAACACTGTGGTACGAGTTGGAGTTTATTTAAAAATCCTTTCGGAGCAGAATGTTCCTTGTGGATCAGAAAATAATTAAAAAACATGCCACTTAAAGTAAACCTGCCCACACATAATTAAACAAGTATAAGAAATCTAAAACCTGGAGAATTACTGCTTCTTAAATCCCAGAGGAGAGCCTTTTCCTTCTCTCAGACGCTTCGTTTCTCACATTAAAGGCTGACAAGTTTCTGTCATTAACTGACACCAGTTAGTGGAGTTGAGTAAAGAACACTGTTTGCTCTGTACACACAATAATGATGTTGCTGTTGGTAGGAGCGGATGCTCACCCTGTCCGGCAGCAAATAACGCATGGGGCTGTTGGCACAACTGCACAGCCTTTTTACTGCCCAGCACACTTGAACCAACAGCAGGAGTCAGCCAGAACAAAGCTGTGACACACAGTCAAGATAGTGAAGGGAGAGACAGACAAAGGCAACCATCCGCCTCGCAGAACAAGCACTACAATGTTTAGATAATTGAAAGCAAGTCATTAATGCAAAACCATGAATCAGTAACGTTTTAATATTTGATACTCAACATTACACTTTTTTGCTCGAAGGCCTACTTTTAATTTACAATATTGTCTCTCCCCTACTCTTTTCTTCCATTATCCCCCTGCCTCTGTCCTATGCCTGCTGGTGACTGTTTGTCCACCCCAGCCCTAACCTGACATGGAGAGACATGCAGCACCTGTCAGTCCTGACCTCCAAGAGGAACCAGCTCCATGACGAAGTCCACCAGTGGAGAAGGAATGGCGTGGGTCTCGAGTTCAACCACCTATTTGGTTATGGTGTTCTGGATGCTGGGGGCATGGTGAAAATGGCCAAGGAATGGAAAACTGTGCCTGAGCGTTTTCACTGTGTAGCCGGATCCATTCAGGATGCTCAGTGAGTCACATTAGTATTTTTAGTCTCTTTTATGCCATACGTGCTGCATGCTACATGTGCACACTACATGTTCAAACTGTGCTCACCAAGATCCAAGAAAAACACTGATGAGCACAAGAGACACACTCATCTAATTACTGACTAATGCCAATGAGTTGTAATTCAATTAAACATCTGCGATGGGAGTGTCCACTTCATAACCCTGTAATATTTAGATTAGTTGCTCAGTCTGTTTGATGGTCCTGTGGATTTAAAAGGACATAGACTTATGTCCTGATGGTAATTAATCTGAATTGGATTTCTGTATAGATTATGGTAAAAATCCCTTACATAATTGTTAAAAAGATGTTGAAAAGACATCTAGTGTTGTCTTGTTTCAGTTTGATAATAATGAAGATAAAATTCCCTCCACTTAAAAATAATTTTTAGATTTAACTTGGATGTTTCACCTTCAATGCAGAATGATGTACTCCATGTGCAAAGTTCTTAGCTTAAAGAAAGACAATGTAACTTTTATATTACACATTCATTCTATGGTTTAACTTTTTAGCCAAATGTTAAACCATAGGTGAGCATTTAGCTTTATACCATAGTTGTCACTATATATTTGTTGTTCGGGTTTGGGATATTGGATTACTTTACAATTTACAATTACTAGATTTTAAACATTTGATATTTATCACATGCTTTAATGTTTGCTTCTGCTGTCAGGCCTCTAGGTAGACTGGTGTTTTTATAACATTCCATCTGACCTCTGCTTTGGAGAAGATTCTCAGGCTCTGCCCCCATCTTTCTTTCTTTCTTTCTTTCTTTCTTTCTTCCTTTCTTTCTTGCACTCACATTAACTCATATCTCCCCTTCTGTCACCCATCTTCCTTCCCACATTCCTCCATCCACAACCTAGCTTTCTCTTTCTCCTCTGTGCCCTGTTATCCTTTTTTTCCACTGTCACTTCCTATTCCTCTCTTGCACAAGGTTTCTGCTATCCATCCATTTATCACATCCTGGTCTTTGAGTTCCCGTGTGTGATGCCTAAAGGTTTCCTGTGGCTAGCCCTCTTATTCACTCTAATTAGAGCAACACCACCGCCATGGCATGCCCGAAAACACTGTCAATTAGACTGAGTGACAGCCAGGAAGGGATTCCAGGTGGAGGTGTTCATGTGTGTAGATGTGTGTGACCGAACACTGAGCTTTCACATGCATTGTGAAAATGTCAATGTGTGGGTGAAGATAAAAACGCACACCTGATATGGTACGTCTGTGTATTTTTTGCCTCCATCAACACCTCCGATTCCTTATTTTAGTCTCTAATCAGTGCTCTGCAGACGATGCAGTCACAACAACATTGTGTGAAAATGTGCCTGGGTGTGTGTGTGCCTCCCTTGAGTGCAGTGCCAGATAGAAAGGGAGCATCCCTTAAGATTCATATGGGTTTTATTGCATCCCTGAAGCAGAAAGCCTTAGATATCTGAAATAATAACTGTTTGTAAAAGCAGTATAGGGTAAGGAGAAGTACTGTCTGTCTTTTTTAACAGTTTCCACAGCAGCACACAACTGGGCTTCTACTGCCTCAATTGTGGTAGAGATATAATTATAACAAGGCCACCTCTGATGATAGTGTATCACCAGAGAAAAGCAATAAACACAAACAGCCATGCTTGCAAACTGCTTAGCATTCATCTGATAGCTGCTTTGGCTGGCTGCAGCTTACTTAGCTGGAGGTAAACTTCTCATTGTGAGTGGAGCTGTACACAGTGCCACACTGTGGGGTGAGGTTGTTTTTAATCTACACTGGTCCTGCCCATTAGAGGCATCCCTCTCCCCACTTTAAGGTCGACTTCTGTAATTACTCTTGCACATAATCTGATGGGGACTGTGCACCTGCTCACAAACTCATGTTGGGGTCAAAAGTGAGATCTGAACATGTTTACACCCATATTTGGTTATACGCACAGTCATTCAATCTAATACACTAATAACAGTAATGAAAACAAAACAGTAATGACTTTAATGGTATTGAAGATAGAAAAAAAAAACGAAAGTTGTGGTAAATTGCAAGTTTGTAAAAAAGCCCATACATATAGAGTCTTATGATTAGAACATCTGTTTAATATTTGGTTATTTCAATCATCATGCGTTGTAGGGTGTAACTTTTTGTGAAACACCCCACTGTGAATTGATCCGTTTTTCTGGGAATAGTAATTTGCTTCATCAGCCGTTAGCACATCACTGCTGCACTCACCTCTCTGTGCTCAGCATAGTGTTCTGTTAATCATTTTTCAAAGTGAAACTCCACACATCTCTCTCACTCAGTTTCTGTTCCTTGTCCTTCTTGCCTTCTCTCCACTCCCATTTCCCACCGCCTGCGATGCAGCCCCAGCCTCTAATAATGTTATTAAGTCTTCTCTTCGCCTTGGGCCACCACCCCTGTCCTGCTGTGTTCTCATTCTTTCTTTCCATCACCCAACAAGATGGGAACCGCAGTATGTCCCTCCCTACCACAAAGCAGCAACAATACCAAAACCTGCCTGCTTTAACACTTTGCTCTGAACATACAGTATACATGGTGAAAAAAGGAAAAATCATCTCTGCATGCAGAGAAAAGGAGATACAATTCAGAGGTTGTCCAGTATATGATATGCTACAAATATAGGGCCTCAGATTTACAGTTGACTAAATTATAAGCACTATTCTGCAGTACACTTGTAGAAATCCACCTAATAGACAGTGATGTAATAATGAACATTCTTCAAATTGTTACTCGTGGTAAAATATGGTGAAATTCTAATTGACAATATATGAAACAGAGGTGTCAAACATTTGCAGTTTCCAGCTACTCACATGTGTCACAACTTTCAGTTTTTCTCTGTTTCATATTCATTTTGACAAGATATTTTATAGTCAATCAAATTTGTTAATGTTCAAAATGTATAGTGGTTTAAGTAAATGAGAATGTACATTATAATGTAGATTTAAACATATAATATCCATTTTAAATTAAACTAAGTTTAACTGAGTTTAAGACTTTTTTGACAGCAAGCAATAAAAATCACCTTAGCTGGAAGAAGCTAAAACATTATTTGACAAACATGTGGCACCATGTGTAAAAGGTGGTTGTATATGCAGATCAAATAGTAGAGTAATTTTCCCCCCACTAAAGTTAAATTATTTAAGCAGACATGAAAGTCATCTCTGTGAGCAGGTTTAAAAAGAGGCTTGATTCTCTGTCATCGATGGATGGTTCAATAGGAAAACAAGGTCAAGTACGTTTGTTGCTGTTTCATTCATTCCAAGGCATGCAGGATGGGGGTGTAAGTAGACAGAGTTAATTCTTTCACCTGCTCTCTCAGTCTGAGCTACAGGGCTGCAAAGCCATCTAATCATGGTGATCTTCTGCTCATGTTGTTATTTCATATTCACATCCCTCTGTCACACAGTATTAACTTTCTCAACCTATTTTTTCTTCCCCAGCAAAATCCAGTCTGGCAACAAACTGGTGCTGGCCATCACTGCTGACGCCTGTCAGGGGAAGGACAACTTCGTCCGCTACTTAGAGCACGTTCAGGCCGTGGTTACTGTCAACGCCAGCCGCCGCGGCGACCTCAACATCAATATGACCTCGCCCATGGGCACAAAGTCAATCCTGCTGAGCAGAAGGCCCCGTGATGATAACTCCAAGGTGGGCTTTGACAAATGGCCCTTCATGACCACCCACACCTGGGGCGAGGACCCCCGCGGGACCTGGGTCCTGGAGGTGGGCTTTCAGGGCGAAGAACCACAGCATGGAGCCCTGAAGGAGTGGACCCTCATGCTGCATGGAACACAAAGTGCCCCTTATATAGACCAGATAGTACGTGATTATCAGTCCAAACTTGCTATGTCCAAAAAGGAGGAGCTGGAGGAGGAGCTGGATGAGGCTGTAGAGAGAAGTCTGAAGAGTTTGCTGAGTAAAAACAATTGAAGTCCCATCTGCATGTTGCCAAATCTTTCACTTTCTCTGATCTGTCTCCCTCTCGGCAATCTCGCTTTATCCTTCTCTAAATCTCTTCAGTTCTTCCCACTCTCTTGTCATTCTCCCTTCTGTCTACCTCTCTTCCCCTCTTCACTCTGCTTTTTGTTATTAAGTGTTTCAATTAGCACCCAACCTTAAATGAATGTTTCTTGTAATCCAATCCTGATAAAAACAGTGTAAACTTTAATATGTTCAACATAGAGAAAGCAAATTATATGACCTGACTTTTTACACTCTACAGAATTGTACATAAATCAAATATAATCCACTCTTTCATGCTCTTGCTTTAACTGGCCTGCACCTCTCTTCTGCCAACAGTTTTTTCTGTGTCATTCTACTTAAAGTTTAATATCTTGCAAACAGTGACACTTATTTCTGTTCATATTTTTATGTGACATGCACTGTTTATATAAAACAGATGTGTAATTCATTTAGCAGCCTGTGGTCCTCAGTTCCTATTTCATAATCTTTGACGTATGCTATAATAAATCTGTTCAGCTGTTTATTAAAGCACTTGAGTTATTTGCAACACACTACTGGACCGGACATATAGAGTAAAAGTAGCATTCTCTATCATTTTATTGGGCAAACTATAATAGGGTAAAACAAAGAATTTGATAGACAAAGAATGTGGAGTAAAAATATATTCTAAACATTGAAGAACAAGTGGGCACTACATTACCATACTTTAGTTTAAATCTTTCCCCGTGTTTATTTCATTCTGTCCTGAGCTTTCTAATGAAGGGAAACCTGAGCTACATGCTACATATGCCAAGGTACTCTTCCCTTTATAATGAAAAAGGTGTTACATGGAGCAACAATAAATCACTGTCATAATGGATGGAATATAAATCTGTGAAACATGTAGAGGAGACTCAGTCTCACTGCAGTTAAATAATGTCTGCTGCTGTCTGACTGGATTTTGTAACAGCAGAGAAGGAAAAGGATTACTGTATGAAAAAAAAATCTCTGTGAAAAGGAAGGCAACATGTTTTAAGAGAAATTTTAGAAACTTTGTCGCAATATCATAGGCATGTGATGCTACTAATAATCCCAACCGTGATCTTATTTGTTTAAAGCAGCTATGATCAATATGTCTCTTTAATCAATGATGGATAACATAATTAAATGTAATGTGAACCGTGTCGCTTGTAGTGATGAACCCACAGAGAATTATCAGCCAATTCTGCAGTTTCCCTCAGCTCAGCTTCCAGCTCATTGCTTTGGTTTTACGACCCACAACTTCACAGGTGAATTAACTCAAAACTCCAAAAATCCAATATACAAAATTAGCAGATACCTGCCTAAGAGAGTGTAGCATTTTTTATATTCAAACTATGTTCCTCATCCAAACAAATGCTTACGTTGTTTTAATGTGGGTGAATGTGTAAATACGCGACCATAGAAGCTCCATTTTTATAGACGGCCCTTTGCAGTCTGTGCCTTAAAGTGATTTAATGCATAGCTTCACTAGAATTAACCAAAAATGAGCTCAGACAATTAAACAAAAAGGACGGGCAATAAATAAAACAGCTATGGATACTGTTGTGAGAGCAAGCGTATTTAAGCCACATGTAGGCCGATCCTTTTTATAGAATGAAGAATAATAAAACATCATTAAGGCAAACAACACATCACATTATAAACCGCACAGCATATGCAGGCCACAGTCACACATATCTAAGCAGAGGAGAAACTGTAGTTTATACACACTGCGTAGCACACACACAATGCTATGTTGCAAGACAATGAAGTGGTTGCTGACGTCGTAATCTGTACAGTGAGTTGTGTTAATGTCTGTGTTGTTGTACCTGTCTAAACGGCATTCACACTGCAAAGTCCATTTTCTCTAGATTCAACTTCTCTGCAAGTTCATTTTAATTTAGAGCCGAAAGATTCTCTGCAGTCACATCAGGGATCATTGTCACAGAGAGCAGAAAGGCCTCACACAGGCCTGGATGTAAAGGTTCCTCAGTGAAAACAGAATCCACCATGGAGCATCCATGTAGCACTAACATTTGTTAGTTAGACCCATAATTCACCTGTTGGTGATGCAATATCACAGGTCTGTTTGATTGGGGTAACTTATAGTAGCGTGCTCACCATAGACTTTAAAGTAGTGGATGTAGCAAACAGGACATCACCCACTGGTTTGTGAACTGACGTTTCGAAGCCTTGAGTTTTACACAGGGTCATGGTAATACATTGCCAAGCCTCAGTCATGACTGACAGGTCAGCGTGTAGCCACACTCTAAAGCGTCCCCTGCTTTATCAGCAATTTTAGAATAAATGGCTACATCATTTACAAAATGAACATAATGCTGCATTGAAGAAAAATTGAAAGGAGCTTTTGAGGCCATAAACTCGTGAAAATTTCCATTGGGCTAAGAAATTCAGTGAGAAGTAAGGTTATTTTCCCACAGACTTCAATAAACTGACTTCTTTTTGAAACCAGTAGAGTCGCCCCGTGCAGGAAATCAGATAGAATGAAGGTTTAAGGCACTTCCGCATTGGGTGGCACTTTTGGGTGGTGCATTAAAACAGTGATTCATCGAGGTAGATCCTTTTTAACTATGCTAAGGTACAATACTGTTTACAACAACCATAACCCATTATGACGTGCAATGTTACACATTCTTTTTCTGTTCGCTGAATGCAAGCCCTGATGCGACCCATTGCACAATGTTTTTTTCTGTCCAGTGAAAGAACACATTCAACATGCATATTTTTCAGAGTCTCAGCTGAGTGCAGAATGTCACTTCTGCAATTATGTGGCCTCAGACACACCCGCAGCTTCTGCTGATTTTTTTATTCTCACTTTTCAATGTCATCTTTGGTGTTCATTTTGGATGTGACTTCAAATGTAGCAAAGGAAATTAGTTACATAAATAGTTAGTTACAGTAAGGAGAGTAACCACTCCTGTTGTTTTTGTCTTTTCATTCATTATTTCAATTTTCTTTGGACTTTCAAGCGTATTTTGCTTTGAGCAGCTTATCTAATTCAGGTTGTTTTTCTCACAAATCATCTCAGATGCCTTTTGCTTATTCCCTCTTCAATATCTGAGATCATTTTTGTGTTTTTCTTTTCCTATTACTATTCTATCCTTTCGGGAGATGGACTGGGTCATATTAAATGCTGAGGACATTGTGAACTACTCAAAGTCACATAAAAAATGAATGGCTTACCTGTGGATGCTGCAGCACTAACAGTAGGACTCAACCCTTAAGGAAGGGCATGAAGGATTCTGTGACCACCATCCGCAAAGTGTTAGGTACACCAAAGTATAGGGGCATTTTTCAATGCCAAGGATTAATTATTATACCATAACATAACATAACATGTCTGTGTCCACACATAAACATGCACAAGTGGAGTATTTGAGTGCAGTGCTTGGTGCATATAGTCTAAGAACAGGAGTATAAAAAGTATCTAAAAGCAGAACAACAAATCCACTGATGTTTGAATCTTTTTAATTATTCAATATATCAAAGCAAATTAATACACAGCAAAATTGTGCTGAGGGCAGGCAGTGGTATCCAATTGAACAAATGAGCTCAAAGGGGAAAGTTGGATTCCTAAGACAGAGTTCAGAGGGGTGGTGCAACCTTTCAGTTTTCTCAGTTTTTTATTTATTTTCTCGTAAAATTTGTATTGGTGGCATGGAGCTTTATTTTGTATTGTCCCAAGTTTTCAGACAGTAAAGGACTCATAGCATGAGCATGGGTGTTAAGTCGAACAACAGCAGCAGTACTTATGGAACCAGCAAAACATGTTCTGGACTCAAGACCAGAGACTGCAAGCAAATGGAAGAGCGTTTAATATCAGTCCAGGAATGTGTAGTTGGTCTTTTAAGCATGGTTGGTTTTCCTCAGAGACAGAAATATTGGTCTTATTACATCAGTTTGGGGAACAGTGGTGTTTATCAGTATCGTCTTCTTGTCAGAAGACCTGAACCATGTAGGACCCTGTTGGAGTTGACTGATTCTTCATGTCAAGAGATGTGGTTGAAATGTTTTTTTAATGTTTCTTCTTGCTGGACTTCTCGATCATGGTCTCCACCACCATGGAAGTCTCCTCATAACCTTTAACCCTGCGGCCATCGGAGAACTTCTCCACAGACTCCACCACCTCCAACTTCTCGTAACTCATTGCGTCTGGGGTGTAGCTTCCAGAGCTGGTGCTTGTGCTGGTGTTGGTACTGGAACTGGAGCTGGAGCTGGTGCTGGCACCACGAGGCGCAGGCTTTGGAGTGGGCCCGCTCTGCTTGTTGTCATCTCGGCTTTTCTTGTGATGGTCATTAGTTGGGGTAGGGTCTTTGGGGCCAGAAGGTGAAGGGACTGGACTTGGATTTTTAGAGTGAGGGTCAGGCTCTCCGCCCTTATGCTTACCTTTCCCTCCATTGTCCTTACCTTTTCCACCCTTATTATCGTCCTTTCCACCTCCTCCATTAGAGGGCAGAGTGGGATCGAGAGGCCTGGGGTCTACTATGGCTGGAGGTGGTGGGGGAGAAGGTGTGGCGGGTCTGTAAGGCTCATAGGGAGGCATCACGTCATCTCTGATAGTGACGAAGATGCGGCCGGCTGATGGTGTAGAGGTGTAGAAGCATGGATCCGAGTAGCTGCCTTCGCCGGTGACAAGGACATAACGACCCTTGGTGTAGAAGTCAGCGATTGGCTCAGGCTTCTTGTACTTTCTCATTCTGTCTCTGACAATGTTACAAAGAGTGTCAAAGGCTTTGCTGATTTGAGCTCCATCCGGGACATCCTGTGGAGACACTCCAGTGAGAACAGGGCTCTGCTCTTTTCTCTTCGACCTCTTTTCCTGCACGTTCACAGATGGGATCCCCTTCGTTTCTTCATCTGGACCCTCTCCAGTGGCTCCCCCATTTCTTTCCTCCTGGCCACTGTCCATCACATCTTTAGGTTTCAATTCTTTTTTCTTTTGAACCTTCTTGGCTAGGATTTTCTGGCGGGGCTTGATGCTGGTAATGTCTTGGATTGCCTGGGTGATATCTGGAGACAAGTGAGGTCATAAATCAACTAGCTGGAATTGGTGAACTAAGAAAAGACCAGAATTGTGCATGCACCAACACACCCATATGTTCTGGGATGCTAACAATAATTAAGACAACTAACTAACATTATCTTATCTCTAAGATAATGTAAAGTTGTCTCTCCCAATGGCAGCTGATTGTGTGTGAATTGTGATTCTCATTGTAAACCAGCTGTGATGTGCTCACGTTGCCCTTACCTCTCCCCCTGCTTGATGCGATGGGTGTGTGAGTGTAGCGGTAATTAGTGGTAAACAGGGTAATGGGAGTGCCAATTATTGCTGAATTCAACCTGCAGGGGGAAGAAAGCAATGTAATGTCAGCCATGCAACAGCCATGCACTTCACAGCTTTATTACGCGGTGGGATCTGGTAAGGACAACTGTGATTTAAACTTTCAAAAAAAGGGAAACAGGTAACTCACACCAATGTAGCCAATCTGACATTAAAAACACTCTGCTTGTTGTTATGTTGTGCAGTAGAGGAAAACATGATGTTGTCACTCAGTGCCATCTGCTGGCTGATTTTGCACATTACATAGTTACAACCGCATTTTACACTCTACAATTACACTCAAGTTACCCATGTGTTTTTTTTTCAAATCATGACTATCAAGACACAATTTAATCTCATGATAGTCTATAGATTTAAACCATACTGTTTTTTTTCATGGATCAAGTGTTGGTCAAAAGGTACAAAATGATTATCTGGTACTTCTGGATGCGTAGACAAGGTCAGCATTTAGAGATTACATTTACATAACTGTATTTGAAATAAATGTTTTTGTTGGCTAGTCAAACATTTGCACTTTTCAGAAATAAAGTTCTGTGTTCATTTAAACCCAGCCCTCTGTCCATTTAAACTCACGTCCATGGTCCTTATTTGGCCATGTTAAAGCATTATGTATTGTCCTTACATCTACATTTAGACATTGGAGTACTAATTTCAGCATTCAGTGAGTGACTCTTTAATGTTTTCAGTCAGGCCTTGCATGCCTTTGTAAGCATGTTTCTGTGTGTTTCAGCAAGCTGGGGGCAGTCTACCTGTTATCTTCGTTCTCGATTATCCTCTTGTACCTCTCCAGCTCATTCTCAAGTGATGTCTGGTACATGGCCAGGTGGCGACATTCACTGGTGAACTTCTCAAGGGACCTCTCAGCTTCCTCAATCTCCTTCCGCAGTGATTCGATTTGCTCGTTGTACAACTGGATCTCATTGTCATAACTCTCCTGTGTGTTTTTAATGCTTTGCTCCAACACTCCAGTCTGAAAAAAGAGACAGAGGCAAACATTTATTAAGAAATTATGATTTAAAAACATTACAAAGACCCTTGAAATGTAATGTCATTAATAGCAACACTATTTAAGTATGTGTTGCTGATGAAAAGTAGGAGGTCAAGAAAATTGCTAAACAAATAAAAGCAGAATTTAATATGTTTCCAGCACAGGGGTTGATTCTGCAGTATATCAAACCAGTGTTTTCAGACAAATTAAACAAAAATGTATTGATGTAAAACAATGTGACCACCCTGTACAGGCTTACACTGTGACCATTGAAGGCTTCTACATGGTCCAAAGAGATATGTGATGCATAATAGAAGAAGAGTGTAGAGCATAATTTAAGCAGATAACAGAGGTACACTAAGTTGTTAATCAAACCCTGTAGGAACAAAGCAGCCAAGCAAAGAAACACCCAAGCTGAAGATCAATGAAGGCACTAAATTTGATTGTGTGATATTTCATTTTATTTCACTAAAGCTGTCCTGTGTTTTTCTTTTCCTGTAAGAAACACTGCCTTCACTTAAACTACAACTACACTGATAAATACAGTGATGAGATGGCTATGGCTGACATCTGGAACTTCTGCAGCATTTATTAGCATGTGTTTCTATGTTAGAACCAATAAATCCCTAACAGTTATCTTCTCAACAGTTTTTTTGATAATAAGACACACCACAGTCCATGTGTTATCCTCAAATGTTTAGTGCTGTCATGATTAGTTGATTAATCTATTAGTCGAGTGACAGAAAATTAATTGGCAATTTTAATAACAGCTTAATTGTTTAAGTAATTTTTCCACCGGGTCCAGCAGCTCAATCTAAATATTTTCTTTTCTTTTTTTTCTGAAAATCATGTAATGTATTCAAGTTAAACCTCCTGTTGTCATGGTGAGTGTGTGACCCACCTCAGCTTGTAGACGTTGTTTCTGACCCTGCAGCTGACAGAGGGCGCTCTTATATTCCTCCAGCTGACTTTGCAGCCCTGGTACTTTCCTTTGGGCCAGGAGCTTCTCCTGTTCCTTTACACAAAAATCAATGATAACATGGAGACAAGCAGAGTGTGATATTACAGCATAAAGTTCACACCACACGCACACATGCACGTTTGCACACACACACACACACACACTCACACACAAAGTGTCTTCCTGCAGTCTCACTATCTTAAAAGCTTCACTTATTGATTTATAATCTAAAGGCACTTTAACAATTGTGTTGCAAATAACAGAGATGTTTTCTGTCCATCTACTCTTGAAAATTAACCTTTTTTTTGGAGTGCAGTGTCCACTACCCAGAAACGGAATTACTACATCAAAAACTGTTGTGGCTGTCATTACAGCTTTGCTTGTTACATCTTGTAGATCAAGTGTAGTGTAGTATGGGTTTATATTGTTCAAACATTTATTGGCAGCAGGGGTGTTCTTGTATGAAGCGGCATTATAGGGTTTTGGACCAAAATCCAATAATGACAATAGTAACTGCTAATTTCATTTTAAATTGTCATCTCCAAATCTCCAAAGTCTAAGCTTGTCTTGTTGAGAAATAAATAATTAAAATAACCTTACTCTATTTATTTGATTAATAATTATAACTTATATAATAACTTAATTTATAATAAATAATAAAAATAAATAATTTATAAGTATAAATAATTAGTTTGTAACATCTAAATGGGCAGTCTGTTGATATTATACTAACCTTCTCATGAGAATTTGTTGAAATGGGCCAATTTGCTAAAATCTTTGCATAAATAAAAAAAAAAGACTGAATAAAGTGGCTCAGTTGGGTAGGGCCAGAAACACTTTTTTGAAACTTTACAGTTAACAGCAATTTTTCCACAATAATACCACCATCAGGTGTTATAATTACATTATTGGAGGGCATTGTCCAAACAAAATCTCCCCTATTGGTTTAAATGTGTTGTTATCTGACTAACAAGGCAGCACTATAGGATTAAGTTGATTTCCATACTCTTCGTTATGTTTATGTTATTTTTTCATCTCCGCCAACTGAGATTAAACTCAACCAATTGATTTCTGCAGCCAGAGCAGCTCTGCCTCTGAGAAATATTGGTATAAAGAAACAAAACTTAAAATAGCTTGCACAGTGGTTCTTCCTGGCATTTGCTTCCTTATGTGTCCTGACACAATCAAAACGCTGGCCTGTCCATCTGTCCGGTGGACTGTTTGATTTTCTGTGCTTTTTGCGCATGCACACTCATGTATACACAGTAAAAAACAAACAAATGCAGGCACAGACGACCAGCTGGACTGGGAAGCCAGTAACCTCATCAACCCCAGACACGTAGCAAGAGCTGACACACATGCAAACACCATCTTCTCCCCCCCAGGGACTGCAGCACACACACAGTGACAACATTAATGACCTTACCTCAGAGAGACCCGCTGACACATTGGGAGCAAGGGGAAGTGTCTGGTTGATTTGCTGTAAAATGTTTACATAGGTCTGGATCTCTGCAAGGTTCTAGAGAAAAATAAAATGAAAGGAAAACATTAAATATACTACTAAGCAAAAGGAAGAACATCCTAAGCTACACCATTTCGCAAAGTTTAACCACTTTATCTGCTCTGCTCACAAACCTCTTGTTTATTTAACTAGCCCTCAGGTGGGAAAATTAGTATCCAATAAAAGGCTTTAATTTAGCTGAAATATATTTATGAATGTTGCCTGTATTTTCTTTTTCTTTTTTTACAGCGAAAGGAGGTCTTTTTAATAAGTGTGAACTTCAACTCAGTAATAAAAAAGAGATATATTTCCTCTTTCCAGGAGGTTACTTCATATCTAAGGACCAGAAGCCCAATATTCATGAGAGAAAGATCCCTATTCTTTCCCACATAATATAGTAACAGCATTGCCCTTTGATATGCTATCTCAATATTGCAGCGTCACGGATTAATTCATCACCAAAAGCAGTATGGGGTGAAAATAAAAGAAGGGAGAAATTGTCCAGGCAAGAAAATCTATGGAAAGTACGTCCGATGCATTATGTAACAGCTTTCTTTTGTCTCAGTATTGTTGTGCCTGCTGTGTTGTACCTTCAAGCCATTTCCACCGCACAGTGGGTAATATTTCAGTTTTAGTCTTTCCTCTGTGCTTTACTGCCATTATGTCCTTCTAGGACGGACTTACAAGACAGTGGAGTTAATATGTCAATCATCTTTTCAAACCCACCACATATTATATAAATACTTGTGATTGGTCCACCCAGGGCCTGGTCAGCTGAAAATCTCTCTAAACGGGAGTGGGGGTCAGACATAGTAAATTGAGTAAATGAAACATGAGCTGGCAGATTCATCTGGTTTCCAGGCTACACAACATCCACTCTTGCAATACAGTCTCCACTCATAGGTTATCCTATGTTTATTTTTTACACTGGATGCAAAATCCAGTGTCCAGTGTCCAGTGTCCAGTGTTATGTCATTAAACAAAACCCTATTCTTTTCTCAAAATGTGTTTACCAAAACAATTAGTGATATATGAGCCTAACGTCTAGGATGCAGGGTTTCTCTGTGGACTTTTATATTATATTATAATAATTGTTAAAAAGCATACTGTACTGTGGAATAGAAATGCATAAACACTTGTAAAACACAAACAATAAACAAAAAATACAAAATAAGTGCCAAAAAAGGAGATTGAATCCTAAGGAAAGGCACACAACAATCCATAACCATGTGTCTAATAACTCTTAACGAACTAAGTTGTCGAGACCATAGAGTTGCACAGTAATTCAGTTTCCGTTTTTGTTTTTTCTAATTTGGATCATTTACCATTAAAGTCACTGACCTTCTTGTGTCTGTCTCTGGTGGAGTTGATGTCATCCTGCAGAAACTGTGACTGGATCTGGTACTCCAGGTTTCTCAGCAGTGAACTGTCAGCCTCCTGCAGGAGAAGAGATGAACAAGCAACACTAGGGGACCCAAGAGGGAAAACTGGGAATAATAATAATAATAATAAATAATAATAATAATAATAATAATGTATACTTTATTAATCCTGCAAGGAAAAATTCTACTTTAGGCCTGAATTACACACACATGCTCAGTACCTATACATGCACTAAATGGAGAGATGTCAGAGTGGGGGGGCTGCCCATGGAAAGGCCCCCCGAGCGGTTGGTGAGAATGGCAGAATGGTTCAGTGTGAAGTGTGTGAAGTTCATCAAGAGTCAAAGAACACGGATTGACGTACTACAGTCGTACACAACTCTTCACCCCTCTACTGTATGTGTAATCCTAATTAATTGTGTTATTAATTAATTATTTTCCAATTAAATTGCATATTAAATCTCTGTATTTCTTTAATTAATGTCTGAAATATGACAAAACCAATATAGTGAAATCTTATTTGATTTAGTCGTTACTTTGTTTAAAGTACCATGATTTGTACATCAAATTATGCAGTCTCTTGTTTCACATACACACATCTTACCGTGCTCAAACTGAAATTGAAATTAAATCCATACAGTACCTTGTTTAATTGTTCCAATGTGCCCCGTAGCTGTTCTTGATAATCACATTCATTTCTATATCTGGAACATAAAACATGTTGATTATGTGTTAATATAAAGCAGGAGATGGAGATACGTTACTTTATCATAATACGCTGCAGTATTCTGTAGGAGCACTTACCTTCATAACCTGGATGTTAATAAACTCTTGATGCATGTTTGTGATATGTGCTCACAGTGAGACAAGACAGATGAAAAAACTCATCTCCATTATAGTGGAGCCATGAATAGTGGTGTTTTTTTTATCAGTGATTTGGGTGAACTAAACGTAAATTACCATAAATTGAATGTGATGTTCATTCACTGTCTTGTTTTTATGATGACCACTAATCAGAATAAAATGATTTTTTTCAGATTCAGTATGATTACCTTGTTTTAAGACTTTGACTTTGCATCCATTCTGAAATTGATTAATTATTCATGTCCAGTTTCCCTGCTGATTTGCCCAGTTGCATCAATTATCTATTTTTTTACCAGCGCCTTCACTTGTTTAGCATTAAGATTCTTTATCACACACCCCTTAATTATGAGAACATTTCTATATATTTCCAATCACTCCATCTCTATAGAAGAAAGGAGCAATTCACCACTCTCTTACTTGCTGGTAAATTCATCCATCATGTTGCAAGTATCTTTTAGCTCTCGCTGCAGCTTGGCATGGTCGGAGGACAGCTCTCGGATGCGCTGCCTGTTGACTTCAGTCTGCTCTGCAAAGGCTTCCTCTAGGCCGCTGGCCTCTTCCATCCGCTGCAGTGTCTCCAGTTGCTTGCGGAAGACGGCGTTGCGCTGCTCCAGGACTCGTGCTCTGTTGATGTACCGGGCAAAGCGGCTGTTGAGCTCCTGAAGGCTCTCCCAGCCCTGGATGGCTGAGATACCTGCAGAGGATTCAGAGTCCACAGGTTCCTCATCGAAGACATCTGAACGCTCATACTTTTCCTTGCGCACCTCGTGCAGGTAGCTGGTCTTGTACATGGTGGTACAGTACGCTTCCCTCCCGTGGGTTGGTGGTATCCCAGGAGTGCTTGTCCCCTTCAGCACCTTTATTGTGTGAAAACTCAGGTGCACACCCTTGGCTGTCTCATGCTATACTAAACCCTGCACAGCATTGGTTGGTGGCGAAATAGCCCCCAAAACCTCCCCCTAGCTGTGGCCGCGCATGCTACGAGCCTGGGGCCTTCCAGAGTTTATTGTTGCCTTTGTGGCAGAGATTAGAAAAGCCATGCTGTTGATGACAAAGCAGAAACAAAAAAACAAACAGTTGGCTGGCCCGCGAAAGCACTGGGTTGTCACACACCATTATTTTGGTTCTTAGTCAGCTGATTTCTAGATCCCTGATTGATATGGTAGATTCGATGGTAGCCCACTACAGGACAGAGGCGAAATTTCGTGCAGTGCAATTTGTGTGGACTGTTAATAGCTATTCCTGCCAAAAGTGTTGACCCACTTTGTGTGCTGAAAACAAAAAAAATTATTTTATAACAAGTGGGTAGTTGTTTACAGTGAGTTTGAGGTTCATGGTCTCTGATTGTTGCTCATTGTAGTTCTGTCTTTAGCAAATAAAGCCAGAAGAAAACAGTGGAAACAATCACATAGAAGTATACAAGTCTGGGTTTTGCTGGGAAGATGGCTCTGAAGCCAAAATATCTCAGCACTTTATCTGTTAATAACAAGAACGACTGTTTTTCCTCATGGTGCTTTTAGCCAACATCTCTATGTTGCTTTATTTCACCTTTAATATTTTCATTTTGTCTTACCCTATACTTACAATAACATTTAGCCAACATCAGAGTAAGGGAGAGTTATTGCAAAATGAGGAAGAGACAGAAGAGTTTCTGATTTGGCTCGCTCTCTGCAGGCTGTGCTACAAGGTCAGTCAAAATGTCCCTCTCAACAGATCTAGTAAGCTGTCTGTAAACGGCTGAATGAAACACTTGTCATATGGCGTTACATCAGCCTTTTAGTGTATTTTGGCACCAGCAATGCCCACGGCTCAAGAGCAGACTTCAGTTTGAGAAATAAGCTACTAAACAAAAACATTGTGGACATAATGGATTTAAACTATGCTAAGGTCTAATTGAATAAAACACATGTATACGTTACTTTTCAATTATTTGATTAAATACATACAACCAGAGATAATGCGATGACCTTTACCCGCTGTACTTTTATCTAGTACACAAAATAAACTTTGTAAATGAGCTAATTTGTCAAGTGCACAAAGAAATGTAGAAGAATTTGTAGAATATGATTCTCTGGGAAACGTTGATTATGGTAACGTTGATTAACAACGTTCAATGCACTCAAAAAGTTGAAATTGCAACATGACGTTACCTACAGTAGCTATTCAACTCAAATTCAACTCAAAAGGGAAGGTTGCGTTAGCTAACGTTGCATGTTAGCGTGAACAAAAGTGAATTAATCTGAAAAAAGTTTAATGCATTAATTTGTCCGTGAACAATATTTCTACCTGAGTCACATCTGGTTGATTTCAATGGCAATGGTGGTTGTTTAAAAATGAAGACAACAAGTCCCATGAGGCTACTTAACATCAAAATTCATCTTTTGTTATTGTTTTGATTGAGGACTCTAGCTGTCCATTTGGTTGCCCTTTAGGCATAAAGGCCCTCAAATGGTCCTGAGACATGGTGCTTAGCAAACTGAGACCTGATGTCTTTTGCCACTCTGACCAGAATTAAATTTTGGACTTGTACCTCATACTTACAGAAATGGTCTGATGGACTCTCATCCAATTCCAATTCACCTGCTATAGCTTTCTTCTTTCTCACACTTTTTTTGGCAAGCCACCCTGGACCTCGGCCTTACAGTAGTGTAGTTCTGCAGTTTCTCATGTGCCCACAATACCAAGTGCTCTGCTGCCTTCTGAACATATTTGAAGTCACTTGCATACTTCCTTATGCTTTATTGAGTCCCCTTAACCAACTGTTGACCTTAACGTCTTTGCCCCATCATCACGTTTCCCCTATTGAAGATGGTTGCCTAAGGCGTGGGACTTTATTTCTCTTTACTTTCTCATTTGCTTCTGTGATTCCCGTATGAGCCCTGCACTGTCATTTAACACGGGTAGAAGTGTTGTACGTTGCATGAGAAACTGTGTAAAGTGTGCCAACACCAGCTGATGTTTCCATTTCATCAGTTCAGTCAGACAACTCAGGTTTTAAATGTTTATTATAACAGCAGAACATTAGCCCTACCTTATAGGTACAGGCTTAATATGAGTTTAACATACATTTTAAAATATTTAAAATATTTAATCTTCATTTAAATGTTTATCTATTTGTAAATAAAAAAAATAATACTTGGAAAAAGCTATTACGGTTCAGTGCCCGATCATGCCCGTATGTTAGCAGCAGTGATATGCTGGCAGCTTTTTGATGTGCAATGCAAAAAAAGATAAATCAAGAGGAAGAGGACCAAGAAGAAAACCACAAAGACATGATTTATCCAAGTAAGCAAGCAAGTCTCAATTACGAGCTGCAACTACAAGACCCTCCGTTGTGGAGAAAAAGAGGATCCACACCCAAAGACTTGGTGGTAGAGATAGATAGATAGATAGATAGATAGATAGATAGATAGATAGATAGATAGATAGATAGATAGATAGATAGATAGATAGATAGATAGATAGATAGATAGATAGATAGATAGATAGATAGATATTTAGATAGATAGATACTTTATTCATTGCAAAGGAAATTTTAGAATTCTTGAGTTCAGTGATTTAAGCCTCAATGTTTCATTAGCAGGAGGGCAGCAGTGTGGCATAACGTTGACATATGCTGAGTATGATTGCCCTACAATGACATGGTATGGTGTGTCACTGACATTTTATTGTGAAATTGGTCTGAAATCCTTTTCTGTCTGGTACCGTGTCGTGAATTGTAGGAGGAACTAGCAGGAGGAAACGTTCAGTGGCACCTAACCCAAAGTCAGTTAAAAAGTTGGTGTGGAAGTGAGTCACAAACAACGTGTGTTTTTTCTGTGATTTGGATAGTAAGAAGAGATCCCACAAGCATATTTACCCACTTTTGTGTCTCACAGAAGCAAGTAAACCTAGCCAAAAATTCAGTAACTTCCTTCAACACAAATGCATTCACCTAAAGATAGAGGATGCAATGCAGAGGGGAGGGGGGAGGGGGTGAACACCAGTTAGAATGGTTAGTAACGAATGTATGGTCAAGAGAATGGTTGAATACAGCAGAGTTTGGACAATATTCCTAAAGTCAGTTCCTCCAGCAGAACCGACATTTAGTAAAACAGACTGTGTTCAGATTTAAACCCTATTTAGCATGTATGTTCATATGGATCATGTTTCAGTGCTGCTTATTCCCCTGTAACATTGTAACTAATAAACTACGTCATATCTGTCCCACCTCAAGCAGCGACCATAGATTATAGGTCGTGTGCCTGTTCTTCATGGCTGAGGAGAGAACCCCAAGATCACACTGCCATCTTTTTTTCCATCTATATTCATTGGTTACGAGTGGCAGTAAATCCGAGGGCCGGTTGAGATTAGAGGCTGTCCAGAGTTGGAAATGAAAGCCTAGTGTTTATCCTGCTGGTCAGGCCTCCTGGGCTTCAGTGACAGACACTAGCAAGGCCGAGCAAGTAGCCTATAATATTTAGAGGGTAATAAAAAATAATAGGAGCACCCAAAAGCAGTTCTCCCATCTATTATGAGCTGAGGGGTAGATATGTTAAAGTTCTAGAAAGGAAACAAGTGTTTGTATCCTCCTGTGCCGATTGTAGATTACAAAAGGAATTGTCTGCGGGTTCAATAGTGTCTCTCGTTATCCGTTATTATGTTTAAGCTGTGCTGACTATATCTGCCAGCACTCTGCACTCAATATGAGAGGACAGAAAAAATCATCCACCTCTACTGACAGAGGATTGTCAGCTTTTCATCATAATAAAGAATTGATCCTATAAAAGTCATCAGTGCTGCTGCCAGAGCCTTTTCATCTGCTGTTCAGGATGGTTAACCACAGAGATACGGTGGTGACAGCTGTACAGATGTGTTATACATTGACCCCCAACCAGTAATAAGATAAAAAAGTAACTTCTGTAAACTCAATTCACAGTCTTACCAATTATTCTCAGTGATTCAAGGAATGGCATTTTTAAGGAATATTGTAATGCATTATCACCACACTCAAACTGAATGGCTGATTACATTTTTTATTGAATTTCTAAAGCAGAGCACATTTTTCCCAGCAGAAAATGGTTTCTCATGAGTAAAGATATTCATCAGTTTGAAATCAGTTTGAAAGTATTGACATGCCCACAGTGACAAAACCACTAGGTCTTTACCATCATAATGGAATTCCCCTGAGTGCACGTCTTAGGTCAATATTGGGGTCAAAATTCAATTTGGTTGAACTTTGAAAATCAGTAGCCGTCCAGGAGAGCCCATCTACTCTCTCCATTAAAAATAACGACAATGCCCCCAAAATGTTGCCCATCAGGCAGCTGTTTTCAGCAAAAAAGCTCAGATAGACCTAATGTACTGTAAGTTACCCAGCACCTAACAGCAGAATGTATTGGAGTATTTATCAGTTGAAGAGCTAGGTTGTTCCCCAACAAGAGCTAAAGGAAGATTATTATTAGGTTACATAAGGTTATTATTCTTGCATTCACCAGATAGCTTAATAGATAGTTTAAATGTTGTCGTTCCATACTGTATATCTGCTGGAAGTGTAAGTAAGCCAAATTTTGCTGAAAGTTCCCCATATCAGCTCAAAAGGTGAACATATGTTGTGCGATGTGTTACAGCTTGTTTCTGCTGCCCCCAAGTGGCCAAGTAACTTTTTACAGGTTTAATTTAATGTAATGTTTAAAACCAAGTTTTTTTTCTAAGCTCAGTTTTAGCATGTACAGTACAGTTATAAACTTCATTACTGGATTTAGATGTACACAAATGGCAAAGATTAACGTAGCCTTTAATGTAAAGAACACAGGCACAGTGGACATCCATTTAGCTGGTGAAAGGGTGCACCCGCACAAACGTCCAAATCTCCTGCCCCCCCCCTCCCATTTCTTCCGAGCTCCTTTCTTCCGAGCGCAGAGGACTGGCAGCAGAGAAAAAACTATGAGCGTGGGGGCTGATAGAGGGTCCTTCTCTCCGCACTGGTGGGATTGTCCGATAATACACACTTCTGCTCGTTTCTTGCCTGACACAGCGTGGGCAATTACTTCTTTTTTAATTATTCAGCTGAGATAAGTCGTGGGACTTCTGCAAGGTTTGCTGGTAAGTGTCTTTTAAAAAGATTCGTTTTAATCCACTGGGTTTTATCCCGGGTAAGTTATTAGAGATTCATATGTCTTTTAAAAAAGAAAGAGAAATCGTCTCTCTCGTCTACATTTTAGTGTTTTTTTCAATCTATTTAAAATTCACACTGTGATCCCCCACAAGGATGGTCTCGAGCAGCTTAATACTCTATATTGAGACCTTCTGCAGCTTAATAGAGCCAAATAAGCCAAAATAATAGAGTTTTGTTTTATAAACTACTACTAAGTTCAGAGCCCCACAATGTACATTTTCCTTCTAGTTCTGTAGTTTTTGAATTTATTTTGCATGGTATTGCTTTACAAATAAACCCCTGATCTCCTAAGGCAATACCTTCTTTCATGTATTAAGATGGAGCACTACCTCACTAAAGAGCCCAGAAATCAGCAATCTATTTGAGAACATAATCATATTAGCTATATCTACATTAAACAAGTGTGCTACTTGAATCCGGTAAAATATATATTTTTCTATTTCTTCTATTTGGTTTTATATTATATTTTTGCTTTTAGAATATAATAACCACTCTGGCTCTTGTTGAGGAAATATCTAGTTCTTCCCCAGCTGATCATGTGCTTGCATGGGGATTTAAGGGACCACTTTTGCAGCAAAATCAAATGCCACGCCATCCCATTGAGCTTGGTCTGTGATGTTGGCTTGCTTTCAAGTCATACTGTCCTAATAAATTACAGGAAGATCTTTGCAAAATATAATGACCTCACCAAAAGAACAGTTTTCATTAGAAATTATCGTAGACATGTCACACATGCCAGCATGATCATGCCGGAAGCATTGAGGTCATGTAATAAGTTTTGATCATATTGTTACCATGAATCCTGACCCTGCATGAGTAATGCTGAGATAGAAACTTTCTGTTTCAGGTGAAGATGTGCTGTTTCCAAAGAAGATTAAGCTTGTTTAAAGTCACACAGACAACTTAATATCAAAACTGCTTTCAAGGCACTATGTACCAAAAAGCATAATCATTGTTCATCTAATTTGTTGGATCAAATTGTTCTCAAATAAAAAGAATTGTCTTTGCAAAGACATGGGGGACTCCAACATTAGCCATATGGTAGCAGCTTACACAGAGACGCAGGAGAGTCTTCCAGCAGGCAAGTTGGATCATTACATGGACAGCTATGATTTGGACTATGGGATCCCCCCTGATGAGATCCCAGACACGACGCAAGGCCAGGCTTTCTTTGTGGCCACCATTGTTATTGGATTGGTGCTTGTCTGCATCATGCTTGTCTGTGGGTTCGGAAACTTGATATTCATTGCCACGTTGACACGTTACAAAAAGCTCCGCAACCTCACCAATCTGCTGATTGCCAATCTGGCCATCTCAGACTTCATTGTGGCAGTGGTGTGTTGCCCGTTCCTGGTAGACTACTATGTGGTAAAACAGCTTTCCTGGGATCATGGATTAGTGTTGTGTGCCTCTGTCAACTATCTCCGTACAGTGTCCCTCTACGTGTCCACCAATGCATTGCTTGCGATTGCAGTTGACAGGTCAGTGTGTTATTTCTTTCATATTTTAGTGTGGGTGTTTGTGTTCAATTTAAAAAATTTCAAAAACATTTCAGCATTGTCTACAGAGATTTGAATCAACAAACCTTTCATGTGTTTTAACTGGCAAAATAATCTCCTCTGCTTAAAGAAGACGTTGAAATACTGTACATTCCAGTCATTCATTGTCTTTGAGACATATAAACACACTTCTGTTGTTGTTTTTCATTGGCTGATTTTTAGATTTCTCTAAGCAACAAATGTAATCATTCTCGCTCTTTTGAACACAAACGGCTGTATTGTGACATACATTTTAAACATCTTAGCTTTATTGGACACAGGCACTATACTACAGCAACTGAGATTTACCTCTTTACAGCCTTTAAAAAAATAAGATTTGTCTGTCTGCACTCACCACTAGTGCTTCAAAGGCTGTGTACAACATGCTTTGATTAATGCTTGATTACGTCTAAAAACAGTTCCCTTGCAACTATGTTCAGCATGCAGCAAGTAGATATCCTCTTATGATAAATCTGGACATCCTATCTGTTATATTATCTGTTTATTCCCCCTCTAGCACAGGCTGAAATATACTTTGAAGTATACAGCATGATTTCCTGCTTCAACCACCGACAGGTTGAGCAGGAAATCATGCTGTTTGCATACATTATAAATCATATCATAATATTCACCAGTGCTCAATAAGACATAAAAGACCTCATGACTAAAGGACAAAACAGGAGCTTTTCAGATTCCAAAATAACTTATACATTATAACCTCCAATCTGCTTTTTTTATCACAGAAGACATGTTGACATGTATGTATTGTAAAAGCACAGACAGGTGTAAATGATTAAAATAATTACGGCTCACTGTCACACTGTGATGGCTTACTGGGACACTTGAATTGAACAGAGCCATCATTAATGTTATTAGTAACACCTGTGTGTTTGCTACTGTACACTGATATTCTGCTGTGATAAAAAGTCCAAGGCCATATTCATATAAACCAAAAAGGCCCCTGGAAGAAACAACTTGATAAACAATGCTTAAAGCCGTTGTTTCTTTGTTGAGGGGTTGATCCTTAGCACTATATTGCTGACTATGTTACCTACGTAGTAACAAAATATAGTCAACAGTAGCAGTTCTTCTCTCTAATAGATTGAACTGAGTGGCTCATGGCCTGCACCTTTGTCTAGGATACTTAAATCCCTACACTCAAGGCTGTGTAAGAATTGATGAATGTTTTACTGATTTAAATGGTTGCTATTGATTTTTGCCTTCCATATGTAAGTTACTTTTGCACAATGCAATAATGCTATGGCTGTTTATTTAATGTTCTTCTATGGTTTGTGGGTAAAAAGTTCAGTTTTCTAAACTTCACAAATGGAAACACTGACTTGACTAAGGTGAAGGGTGGATAATGAATGTTTAGAGTGCCAAAGAGTAAAAGTATCAGTCAATAATCCATCTTTGAGTTTACTTAATGAGTTGAGTTTACAATAATTTGATTAAATTGGTAATTTAGACAGTTTAATGAAATAAAACAATTAACTGACACATTTTAACAGCATTTATTTCGTTATTAAGAAATTAACCACTGCACTGCACTGCATCTATTTGTTAGTTGACATGTAGCTTCAGATCATCCATTGTCAAAACAATACTAGTATATATCAAGTAGAACCTAATTAAGAGTATGCTGTGTCATTTTGTTGCTGATCAACTTAAGTGAAGGGTCTGTGAACAAGTGGTGCAGATAGACATCAGTATACAGAGAAACATTGAACAGTGAGAGTTCAAAATAGTTTTTACAAATAAGTACAGGCAAACATATCAGATACAGCTTGAAATACAACAGTTTTACAGTCACTGATATTTTTTTTGGTGTTTTCAAAAAAAAAAGAATTGCTTTAACTTTAGAACAAAAATAATTTCCACACTACATGACAGTATCAAATATTTATTATTATTATTATTATTATTATTATTATTATTATTATTATTATTATTATTATTATTATTATTATTATTATTATTATTATTATTAATATTATATCTACATGGAAATATTATAGAAGTCTTACATGCAATTGTATACACATTTCTCTCCAGACTTTTGGCCATGTGTTAAAAGACTTTGTCAATTTTGTGTTTGACTGCATGAAATACCTAAGACATGAAGTGTATATTCACATTGAAAATGTTGACCCATCCATATATTCTTCTTTACTGTATAAACATGCAGTGATTGAAAATATAAGACTATTTAAAAAAAATACAGTATATATAGATATTAAATAAACATGTATAAAGTCAACATTTCCAACAAATATTACTAACTCACATTTTTAGTTAGTTCATACATTTGCCAAGACATTAATAGAAAAATATACTTTTTAACTCAATATGAAAAGTTGGCTGAACAATGGAGCACTGTGTGTTGAGACTGAGACTGAGAGCATTTTGTCAAATCTATGGACTACTCACAGCATTTCAACTACTTTAAAAAGGGCAGTTTGAGTATATTATATTACGTGTTTATTTTCCTCCCCTTCAATGCAACAATATGTCTTGTCTACCTTCTTTCAGGTACATGGCTATAGTCCATCCTCTGAGGCCACGTATGAAGTTCCAAACTGCCTACTGCCTTATTACAGGAGTCTGGATTGTTCCCATTCTGATATCAATTCCCACTGCCTACTTTGCTTCTGAGACCATGTACCCTCATGGCAGCACCACCCCAACCACTCACAAAGTCTTCTGTGCCCAGATATGGCCTGTGGACCAGCAGGCCTACTACCGGTCCTACTTCATGTTTGTTTTTGCTGTGGAGTTCGTTGGGCCCGTGATTGTCATGACAATTTGTTACACCCAAATTTCCCGCGAACTCTGGTTCAAGAATGTCCCAGGTTTTCAGACGGAGCAGATTAGGAAGAGGTTGCGTTGTCGGCGCAAGACAGTGATGGTCCTGATCGGGATTTTGACAGCGTACATAATGTGCTGGGCGCCATACTATGGCTTCACCATCCTACGAGATTTCCACCCAACGCTCATCTCTCGCCAGAAGAACTCTTTGGTGGCCTTCTACATCATCGAGTGCATTGCCATGAGCAACAGCATGATTAATACCATATGTTTTGTCAGTGTTAAGAACAACACAGTAAAGTACTTAAGGAAGATGGTACTGCTGCGCTGGAGGACAACATATGCACCCAGTAAAACTGATGAGATGGATGTTAGGGACTCCTCCATGCCTGGAACAGAGGAGGTTGAATGCATTCACTTGAGGTGAAAAAAATACATCTTTAATATAAAAGTTATTTAGATTTAGGCTGTTGATATACAGAAACTACACTGTTGAGATGAACATTTTTGCCACGTTTAAATAACACTTTGGAAAGATATCGAGCATAATGAAGCACAAGGAAAGATCAAACCCTAACAGCACATCAGATGGGACCACATAGCTCAAACATTGTTAGTCAGCAGCAGTATATATGGAACGTAATTGTTGTGCACACTGTGACTATTCACTGTGTTATTGTAAAATGTTGTAGCATGTGAAAATTATATATTACATCTGAGACTTATAAATACAGCTGCTTCTGCCCTCAGTGATCTATTATGTTGACTACAGGTTAATATTTGTATCACCTGTACCTGTTTCATTTTATATCATTTTTGTAAGGTCAAATAACTGTAGATACTAAATAAATCCTTTCATTGACCATTGCTTTTGTATTTTAAATTTTCAGTTTTTCCTTTTTGTAAATATTCAGGACTAGTGGAGATGTCATTTTGTTGAATGAAAAGCATTGAGAAGTTTCGTGAGACGTCTTGAATGTTTTTTCTTGAAAAATAATCAATACATTGCATGCTTTCTTTGTAGATTAATGGACTTCATTTGTGTTTATTATAATAAAGAACAAACACTGAAGAAAAGTTCCTTTTATTTATTGAGCTGTTCTGTTATTTGCTTTTTTTTTGTAAACTTTGTTTTGTATAGACATGCAAATGAAGACTGAAGAACAGTCCATTTATTGGCTTTTCTCAAACATATTGCACATTATTTGTGCCATTTTTTGTTTTTAATAATTAAGAGAATCAGGATTGGGAGGATGTATCTGTCAGTCATGTTGGCAAACACTGGATACTGGAACACAAGTACAGACTCAGTAAGATTAATGTATACTCGTGCTGTTCCTGCACCTTTGGGGCATACCTGGGTCCTTAAATAAATGGTGTATATAAATATGTTTATCTTTGGATACATTGAAATCCACAGGGGATGATAAAAAGTGTTGAAAGTTTTCACCTTTTCAAACACCAAGAGAAAGCTTCAGGTGTTGGTGTACAACATGCAAATGTTTCTTTACAGGTTTACTCTGAGCACTAAACTTTAACTCTTTTTTAATTTGAAATCCTGAACCCCATTGTTAAACATTTGTTAACAACCTGCCAGCTCATGTATGTTACATTTCAGTATGCATCTGCTGATGACTAACACCAGCCTCCTGCCAGCTTCTTTTCGTTATAGAATACTTTGGGAATGACTCACTGCCAAAATGCATAGAAAGTCACAAATAGAAGTAGGTAAATGTATTAAAGTATCACAAGGAATTATTTAGAGTATCACATCTGAAAGAGGACCATGTTTTAGCTCCTAAATATATTCTAGAGTCAAATGGAGACCTACAAAGGCAGGGTTGGTAATGTTAAAAAGCTAGGGGATAGATTTGAAAGTCCAACCCCTCCCCACGGAGGTGGTTGTTTTTGGAGCAAAAGAGGAACAATTAAAAGTCTGTGCTCAGCTTCAAACAACAATGTTAAAGACAACAGACAAAGCCAGAAATCTGGGTGTAGTCATGGACTCTGACCAGAATTTTTACAGCCACATTAAGACAATTACAAATTCAGCCTATTGTCACCTTGAGAATAAATCAAGGGTTAAGGCACTTGTGTGTCAACAGGATTTAGAAACGATGTCTTTACAGGTCTCCCTAAAAAGTCAAACAGACAGCTGCAGCTGATTCAGAACTTTGCTGCTTGAGTCTTCACCAAGAGACCAAGAGAGTGGAGCACATCACTCCAGTTCTGAAGTCCTCACACTGGCTTCCTGTGCCTCAAAGATTTGATTTCACAGTTCTTTTGATAGTTTATAAATCACTAAAACGGTTTAGGGCCAAAATACATTTCTGATCTGCTGCTACACTCTGACCTACAGACTTCTCACCTCATCTGGGACCGGTCTGCTTTCTGTCCCCAGAGTCAGAACTAGACAGGGGGAAGCAGCGTTCGGTTTTTATGCTCCTCGTATCTGGAACAAACTTCCAGAAAACTGCAGATCCGCTTCTACTCTCAGTTCTTTTAAATCAAGGCTGAAGACCTTTCTTTTTGATGTTGCCTTTCTTTAAATGGTTGTTCTTTTCTTTAATGTTTAATTTATTATACTGCACTGTAACTTTTATTCTTGTGTTTTATCTGTTTTTATTTTTTTAACTGTTTAACTGTTTTTGTGTAAGTCACTTTGAACTGCCCTATTGCTGAATTGTCCTATACAAATAAAGCTGCCTTGCCTTGCCTTGCCCTCAGGGCTCCGACCCACACAGAAGTGCAGGACCAGCGCTTCTTTGCTGATCCGAGCAGATCGGAGAAAGGACTACAACTTTAAATGTCTCATTCATCGGTAAGGAAACACCAAATATTACAATATTGAATGAAAAAAGAAATGTCACACCTTAGACATTTAGGTCCTTTAAATCCCCAGTTGAACACACGTGGTTAAATATCAACAACCAAGCAGCAGCTAGCACAGCTAGTACACAGCCCCCAAGTATGATGGGGCCACGGTATATGAGGGTTCCCTTGGCCCAAAATTTGACAGTAAAATACAATGCAATGCAATTTTGAAAATAGGATAAAAAAAACTTTTCAGGGCTCAAAGATTTGCAGAAGAGAAGAAAATGACATTCTATTTAGTGTTATAGAGGGACAAAGAGACACTGTTGAGAAAGTATTTTACATCATTCATGGTTTATATGGAGGCCGGACCACAACTGTTGATCTCAGAGGGATATTTTTTGATCTCACACAAGGTGTGGGGGACACACTAGGAGAATAGCCTCTGTTAAAGGGGGGGGGGGGGGGGGGGGGGGGGGGGGGTCTGCTGAGCCAGACAGTTCAGGTCAACTGCAACACACACTGAGGGGCCAGATCATTCTCGGCCTGCAGGCTGGGGAAGGGAACTCCAGAGGCAGGTGCGTAGATACCCTAACTTCCCATTTTCTGAGTTGTTGCATGAGGTTAAAGAGATGGGGAAAGAAGGCTGGGTGGACGAAGATGGACTGTCATAAAGTGTAGACCAAACCCCCCGCTGATCCACTCACCCAGGGGGAAGATCCAATCTGCACAAGCTGCTCAACATGGCTGCTGGTTTGAAGCAAGCATTAAAAGAGGAAATGCTGCACCATGGTGTGGGACAATTTTTGACACCCCTGCCTCATGTGACCCTAGATGCACAGGTTCCAGGGACAGAGACTGGAGAGGAACTAACAGAAATTTTGGGGGCCCAGCTCAGCCAGGTCAGACCAATGTTGACCTGTCTTGTGGGTCAGCAAGAGAGAATTTAAGAGTTAAACCAGATTGTCACAGATAGTGAGATGATTGTCAGGACAACAATCCTTAAAGGTGGGAGGAGTGTCACAAAGTGTGGCCAGACAGCAAGTGTTTTTTGCGTTTATTATAAATAATCTTTACTGTGCCGAGCAGCACCGAAAAAGTTGTTGAAGAGTTGGAGATTGGATGTAACTATGCAGCCGCTCGAGTCTAATGTGTCAAGTGGTGTCTTGTTTTTCAGCAAGTTTGAGTTATTAGCTAAACCTTGTTTCTAGTACACTTTAGAGGATTTTGTTCATGGCAATTCACACATCATCGATGGGGAATACAGCACATACAAATACATGTCATGTTATCTAGGGTAGTAATGTTAAGTTAAATGTTAGATGTTAAAGAAGGTAATGTTGCTGGCTGCATGGTAGGTAGGTGGTCACGAGGAGATCACTACTTACCTGAATACTGATACTGAGACAAAATGGAACCGTGCAACCACTTGAGTCTCTATGATCAAACGGGTGTCATTCTGCTCGCGCATCTTAGATGATTGTGTACATAGAAATTTGTAGGCTACACTACTAATGGATATTACATACAAATAAATGTCATGTTATCTTGGTAGTTATGCTAAGTGAAATGCTTGTTACATGGTAGGCTGTCACAAGGAGACCGCGCACCAGGCCACTGAACGAGACTAAGTGCCTAATGCATGAGTCCATGTAATCAAACGGTTGTCTTGGTTTTCCCCTCTTCCCAGGGGCACGTGAACCGGTGACCGAACCTATTGACTTGCTAGTCTAACCAACAACAGTCAGGTTGAACCAACGACTGTCCGTTGAACCGACTCGCGTAAAAGAGCTGGTTGTTCCATCACTAGAACATTAGCAATTAGATAATTGTCTCTGGAACACATTTACTTTATATAGTCGCCAATTATGCAAATTTTCTTAAAGGCTGATGTTTGAAGCCAGGAAATGTTTATTTTGCCATTATCAGGGTCCTTGCTTATTGTCCACATTAGTCTCTGTGCTTGGCCCGCTGTGGGTGAAGTGTCAATTAGTGCAGGTTTGTTTTTCTCTTTCCCTGTTCCTTTTTTCCTGGAAGACCTACAATAAAAGGTTGCACAACATTTTGAAAGAGACAGCTCATATTTTCATTGTCTGGCTCCAATGGGCTCATTTATCAATAAGTGTTTACTCACCACTGTTACTCATCAAGAAGTCACATATTTTCCTATACTTTACAGTCATTTGCAATGACATTGAACATGTTCACATACTGTTATTTTTTGTTGTTTTGTTTAAACATCTTAAAAAGTGGTCATCAATACACTTTCTTATATTTCTCTTACCTGAAAAAAGGTAATTACACAAGAGGCTGCATTAATGGCAAGTCCTATTGCTGTGTAAACTTTGTATAGAATAGACAGTCCCTTCAAATAAAAGACCACTCATGTCACAACTCAATAAAAACACAACGTAGTTTCTGTAACAAATATTTTTTAACAAGATTGAAATAGCATTCTTAGCGTACGAGGAATAAATCTTTTATTAAACATTTGTTTCCACTGTATGATGCAGGCATGAACTCACAGTTTTCCCTCCATTCTTTATTCCTTTTCCATCAGTGTAAACAGCAGGAATCTGTTCTGACTTCCACAGACCATAAAATGGTTTTATTGTCTGACAGTGTCCAGCAAATATCTTCCTAAAGTGTCTTGTCTTTTTTGTGTTCACATCACACACATGGACATTGTATGTGTGTTACTTCACAACCGTTCAGAACAAATGAGTCACCAATGATGGGGTTGAAAGAGCTTGAGGCACCCCTTTGCCATCACTCAGTCAGTTACCTATTTTCTATTGGTCAATAGTATCCTCCCACCCACCTGAATACAGTGTGTGTGTGTTATGTTCTGACTTTCAGTTTGACCAGCCATTGGGAACAACTTACTCTCTCCAGAGAACTGCCACGACGAACTAATGAAACGTTCCCTTTCCCCCTTCCCGAATGTACTTGGCTTGTACTTCACTAGACTCCATATTAACCTCGTCCTTAAAGAGCGATCAGGCTGTTTATTGTAGAAAACGTTTCCCTTAAATGGATGACCAGTTTGACGGTCATCAGAAGCAGATCCAGCAGGATGACTCTATCCAGGAAGTCATATTTGACATTAACAGGAAATTGCCTCTTTCTTTCTTTCTTTTTTTTCCTTTCTTCTATTCCTTGCTGAATGTGCCTGGATTTTACTGCATATGACTTCATGTTGATCCATTCCTTGTAACACAGAGATCCTTATTTTTTCTAAACGGATATTAAATTTCACCTTTCAAAAAAAATGGTAAAATGGAATTTGCATTTAGCATTGCTCTCAGAATTATAACAATATTGGAAACTAGTTTACCATTGCCAGACCTATCTCCACAGTGCTGTGGAGAAAGGCCTGGGAAGTCTACACAACCCTGGACTCCTCCTGGATAGGAGAACAACATGTCATTTCCTTAAACCAATCACAATCGTCTCAGGTCTCGCTAGGCGCTGGGCACAGCAATGGTGTCTCTGCAAAATAGCCTAGAGAAGGAACCTTTGGTGGAACTTATGCACATACGAGACAAAAAAGACACAAATATAAAGAAAGAAGAAGATGGACATTCTGCCGAAAATGAGGGACATCTGGCAGAACCTCCAGTGGCACCGGAACTGTCCCGTAAACTAAACGTTGTTGACTAATCGGTACCCTGTAATCTTTAAATTTATTTGGATAAAGCAGAAGCTAGGATGCTACAGGTTGAGACCGCTAATGAGCCGCAAGCTAATCGAATAGTAGCTTTGGAGAGAAAAGTAGAATTCCTCCTCGACCATATAGATAAACTGGTTAAACAGAGGGCGGTGGAAAAGCATCTTCATCTTCAACCTGCCTGAGAATATGGAGGGAAGTAATGCTTGGGACTATTTTTAACACAGGCTACCTCATTTTCTAGACATGGATGCAAAGGAGGGCCTGGTTAAGCTAGAACGGGCTTACCTCTCTCTAATGCCCAGGCCCGGGTCTGACCAGCAATCACACCATGTCATCATTCTGTTCCACGCGTTCCCAGACAAGCATACAGTAATGGCAGCAGTACGGCGAAAAGCAGCAGACGGGGATAAGACTCTGGAGGAAAGGAAAACATCCCTCTGCCATGACCTGTACGCCGCAGTACTTCATAAACGGAAGAAGTTTAATGAAGTGTCACTGAATGGCACCAAGCAAACCTTCCTCTCTCCGACAGAGGCTCTGACCTTCGCAGCCAGTGTGGCAAGTCGAGAATGAAGGACTCTCTTTATCATATAAAAGCTAAGTTTGGACAGTCGGTCATGTATACTGGTGACTATTCTCTTTTATGATACATCTTACATTCATGTGAATGATTATTCATTGTCATAATATGCATTATATGTTATCATACGATAACATATGCTATAGCTATATCATATAGCATTAATGAATAATCATCACAATATCAGGAGGCCTCTACATATTATCAGTATTTTTGAGACATAGCATTTCATTGCAAGCAGAAAAAGGTATTTGACCGTGTTGAATGGTCCTACCTGTTTAATGTCTTACATTAATTTAATTTGAGAAAGAATTTTATTAGATGTGTGAAATTATTATATAAAAATCCCACGGCAGAAGTCATCACCAATGGCTATAGATCTGACAGCTTTGCACTTCATTGCTCAACACATCAGGGCTGCCCCCTTAGCCCCGCCCCTTTTGCCCTTGCAACACAGCCTCTTGCTGAGGCGATAAGGCAATACTCTGACATAGTTGGCATAACTGTGGGTGGGATCCAACATAAAATTTCTCTTCACGCAGATGATGGTGGAGCCTGAAACTTCTGTGTCACGCCTTGTTGATGTAATCATTCTGTTTGGATGTTTTTCGGGTTACAAAATCAAATCTTTGGCTATGCCAATGGGAAGCCTTAGAGCTCGAACTGACACAATACCCTCATCTCGATTCAAATGGTCCATAACAGGTTTTCTATACCTGGGCATTCACATTACACCTTTGTTTCATGAAATGTTTAAGGCTAATTCTAACCCCCTCCTAGACTCCATGAGACCTGGACAGATGGACTTCACTCCCTTTGTCATTGCTTGGTTGAGTTTCTATTATTAAAATTAATATTTTGCCAAAATATTAATATATGGCTGAGTGACTTCATTTGGAATAAGAGAAAGCCCAGGCTAAATGTAGCAAAACTACAACTCCCTGAAGGGGAATGAAGGAATGGACAGATCTTCCCAACATCAGAGTTTATCAGCTAGCATTCCATTTAAGATTTGTAGCAAATTGGGTCAAGGTGGATCCCACTTCTGATTTGATGAGTTTAGAAAAATCATAGACCTCAGGCTCTTTTTCAAACACCTGCAGTTTTGGGACTTCATAAACAGGGCAACTACACTCAATATTGATGCCACTACATCTGCAGTTGAACAGCCAGACTGATAGCAATGATTACAAAAATAGAAGGTGAACTTGGTACAGATGTTGATGGGGATAAATGGACTGAGATATGGACTCAAACAAAGAGAACATCTGTGTGTAACCGTGACAGATTGTGCACCATTTACAAATCTCTCCTAACAAAAGACGCTCAACTCTCACCTGCATGTTTAAAATGTAAAATCTCAGTGGGCACCCATGCTCATTGTATCTGGTCTTGTCCTAAAATTCAAACATACTGGCTGGGTGTTGCGAGATCTGGAACATGTTTTTGGTGTTATGTTGCACATGGACCCTCTTTCTTTATTCCTGGGTTACCCCAGTCAAGATACAGGGATGCTAACTCTACCAGACTCTATAATATCCTCAAATGTGCAACAAGAAAGAACATCTTTCTGCCTTGGATAAGTGACAAACCCCCAACTAAATCAAACAGAGGCAAGAATCTCCTTTTAGAGCAACATGTGTGTAGGTCTTGCCAGGAGCTAGTATGTCAAGTGGACTAATGAATTTTGAACATCTCTCCAGGGCCGTTTGGCAGTTTAATGTGATGTTTGTGCACTTCCCTATCCCTACATGGCCCACAGCTTTGCAGGAAAGACACATCCTGTGACAGCAAATCATTGGCTGGTCATGAATAATGATTCAGAGATCCACATTGTTCCTTTAACAGCTTAAGTGAAGAACTGTATGTCTGTCTGCTGCCCTTTGTTATCTAGTGTAGCAGGTCTTTAAAGAGCAGTATGTGAACTAAGAGGATGTTGATTTTTTTTCATGTTTTTATTAAAGAACAATCCTTATAAAATGAATTGGCTGTAACCTCAATTCAACTTCAATAGATTATTTTTTTTACTTTGAGTTTTCATTAGTTAAATAAAAGTATTTTTACATACACAAACTTGTATGTTTTTTAAAATGTACATGTACATGCTCCAAAACTAAACTAATTAAGTACTGGCTGTTTTCTAATAGGCTGCTCAGCTTTGATACCATGAAGGTAGTAACCGTTGGATGTTTTGCCTTTGACACAACTCCTGTAAAGCAACTGCAGTTGCAATTCAAAAACATGTTTATCATGAAATAGAGTGAACCTTGTGTCATGGCTCTAATTTACAAACCGAGCAGTACGCAAGCTGCTTTGCTTTAAATGCTTCAGTAATGTGGTTCTTTGGGTGCAATGCGACAAAGTAGCCTGTTAACTACATAGGAAATTTCAGTATGATAATATTACAGTATGTACATAATTAAGTATGATGCATTTCAATCTTTAAGGTCAACGAATCATCATACCTACTTCCCCCTTAGCTGAGAGATGATAGTCATTATTGAAAGAGGTTGCTTGTCAAAACCATTTATCTAAGGAGCGCAGTCTCCGTCTGCAGTAATCTACTTTTTCTGCTGTCATGTTTCATTGTATGACGAACCAGAAGGTGGACAAAAGATCAGAGGATGTTTGAAATAATTCACACAATTGGTCATTTCGAAGATCATGCTGACAGGCATTTCAGACTGGAGTATTTACTTTCCATACAGGATGAACTTACCACATTTTATGCCAGTTTTTCCTGAGTTTAATTCAGCAAAACATGATACTGTGTAGGGGAAATGACAGTGTCTCTCACATGCAATGTTTACAGTATTGATTAAGCATTTTACGCATACTGTAGTAACACATCAAAATTGAACAATCAATATCAGACAACTAGATTAAGGCAACGTCGACCATGTAGAATTTTGAAAGGAAACAAAGACAAAGTGGCTCTGTACAAACTTCATAGGAACATTGTGTCTGTAAACTGGTTTCTGTTCCTCAAAGTAAGTACATGTTCTGTATGTCACTTGTTTTATATCATCATATATAATTTCTTATATATTGTAACATCCAGATTCAGAGACAGACATATATAACCTATTCAAATGTACCACTAATGCATGTGTATGTTCATAGCAATGTTTCTAGTGAGTAGTATTCGTTTAAGTTGTTTGGATTTAAACAATTTATGGTGTCACTGCAGTGTGCCTTCTCACCAAAGCACACACTGTAACACAAAAAAACAGGTTAGGACCTTTCTCCTTATTTTCCTTTCATCCCTGGGGTGAAGAAGAAGCCATTTCTGAAGCAAACCAGAACACTTAATTGTCTTTGCTCTCCTCTCTATCGCACTGGAGAGGCTCATTGGATTTGTACAGGTCACAATAAACAACCAGTGCAAGAAACAAGGTTTGCAAAAGAGACAGGCATGAGAGAGTACTTGTTAAATAATTTGAAGTGTCATGAAATTACTATTTATGGTTATCATGTCTTAAAGAAACCTATTGTTTTATTTAATTACAAATGTGTTCTATTTGTATTTATATAGCTGTATAAATTAGACCACAATGGTCAAAGTTAACTTTTAAGTAGAACACTTTCAAGCAAAAATACCAAAGTAAAAATGTTTTTGTCTGGTAATACTTTATAACAATCATCATTAACAGATGGCAAATTGATTAATTATTCTTTAGTTAGTTGTCATTTATCTCTTAACTAATTTTACTGTTAACAAGCAATAAAATTATACTTAATAAAATATTAGTACTGCTCTTAATTAACAGTTTATTGTTACACAAATTATATCAGGAACAGTAAGCTATGACAGAAAATGTTAGTGGTTTGAAATTGTGACAGGCTGGGGTGCCTGTTGCATTTGTGGGCGAGGGTGGGATAAAGGCCAGCGGCTCAGCTGGCAGAGACAAAACATATTAAATGCGTGTGGATTCTGTTTTGTTGTGCCATGCTGTTCTTGCCTTTTTGGATTAGTGTCCTCAGGAAGGTATCTTGCATCCTGAGGATACTAATGAGGAAACTTCTTGAGGACATAAACTGTTTTCTTGTTTATTAAATCACCTGTTAACTGCATTTGGGTCCAACTCTTGCTGTTCCTGACAAATCGTGACAGAATGACCAAACAGTCAAAGCAAGATACATGTCATCAGGAAGGTAGCCAGGAAACGTTTTTATAGATCTTTTAAAAATAGTTTCTTAAAGGATTACAAACATTTTTTCAATCAGAACTTGATACCTAATGTAGTATATAAGGGATATGATGTGTGCAACAATAAACTTTCATTATAAAGTGTTAACAGTCTTTGATTACTACCCCCTGCCCAAAGTAATTGTTCTGTAAACATGTTCTGTATCATCACTGAGCCTTCATGTTTGACAAGAGCCTTCGGCACAAACAGACAGCAACTGAAATTTGTGATTGACAAACTGGTCCCAAGCCTGCTGGTACTTGAGCTGGTGAGTGTGTCATTGATGGAAGGTCTTGGCAGGGAGTTGATAGGTGATGGGAACTTGTACACACGACCAGCTGTGTTTACTTCTCTCTTCTCCTCCTCTTACTCTCTGATATTCCGGAGAGGGTAAAATCTGGACCTTGACAGCCTGCTGTCATCACTACACCATCCCCATGATGAGAGCGTTGAGCCACTCTAACAACTAATGACACAGTTGCATGGATGGTTTCCTGTTCAATATGATGCCCGGTGGGGATGAAGTCAAAAATAATTTACATACAGGATGTGATGCTGCCTTAACCCAGTAGTTTACCTACCCCTTTAGAGCTGGCAGATCATAAAACACTGATGACCAATTATTTCTTCATATCAGTCACATTAGAAATCACTGACAAGCTATTTTGTATTATAGATTAACTGTCTTGAAATGGTGGATAGAATAATTATTATTATTATATTCATTGTTACATGCATCCAATTGAAGGCGTATACTGCTTAAGGAAGTTATAGAGTGAATTATGTAGAGAGTATCATACTTAGTGTCAAGTATGCTGTGAGCTTTGATAAAGCTGTCATGCTACTTACATTCCAATTTAATGGATCCAGCCTTCAGGGAAATCCAGTCATCCATATCGCTGAAGAAGACCAGTCTTTCAAAATAATCTGTTCTTATCTGACTATTCTACTGTACAGCTATTGTTACACAAAAGCTTATCTCATTTTAGAAAATTGTAACTCCAATCACGCTGGCCTGGTATGCCTAATACCTTAAACATTCTTAAAATATGTTGATTTGGGATAGATTGACATTGTCTGTTATAGTTAGGAGCCAGTAGTCATGACCAACATTTAAAAAATTCACATGTGTGTGCCAAAGATTTATTTGAATGTAGACAAGACACACAACGCATCAACAATGGTAGTCTCAGCTTTGATACATCTATGCTTTTTTGTGATGTATTGAGTTTGTAATATTGACCAAGCCTGCGTCACACCCACACCAGCAGGGCAAAGTGGACTGTCAATAATCTGAACTTGTTTCCTTTTAAGAAATACTTCTTCCCCTCATTACATCAACCTCTACCTCTGCTGCGGGTGTCTGCAACCAGCTGGCCTTGTTTCACCCCGTTTTCATCTAAAATAAAAAAGGTGGTTCACAATGCTGAAGCCACCGCATTAGGATGCTTCTCTGCAGCTCTATAGGTGGATTAAGGCCACTTCCATAAAGCCCATAAAGCCCACAGATTAAGTCAACTGTAACCTCCTACAGCTGTTTAATTAGATTGCGATCTTATACATGTGAAGTCCATAGCATATTATTTACATCCTTTACATACTCTTTAAAATATCTCCTGCTGAAGAGTTAGACCTCTGTATCCAACAAAATATTTTTTTTCCTTTTTCCTTTATGGATTGTGTTTCATCAAAAGAAAGGTTGTGCATGTATATCACATACTCTTCACATATAATATTACAATGTAGTCACAGGTAGGAAGCTCCTATCATGTAAAATTGGAAGAAAAACCAAACAAGAATTGAATATATATAGTGTATATATATGTATATATATATATATTTAATTTTGTGTGTAACAGCCATTTTTGTCACTTAATATATCATGAAGTTTATGGAATCTTTCCATGAAGAAGAAAACGTTTTTACCTTCAGTGGCATCTAGCAGTTGATTGGCTTTTAGTCTGAAGAGTTTTGAAGTACTCCGCCTTGGCAAGACGGCAATCTGACAGCACGGCATATATCCAATTGAAAAATTTGAATTTGACTGTTTGGAAAATTATGGTTATGGTTTTTTGTCTTTGTGTCAGCAGAGTAAAACTCCATTCTGGCAGCTTCAGCTGTGTTTCTTTGTTTGGTGTTCCCACAAGAGTGTTGTCTTTGACATGTGTATCTGCTTGTGTTCACAAACAACAACCTGAAAACGATGCCGTGAAGATATTGACAGGATATAAGTCAATGCTGCATCGAGACAAACGGTAGACTTGTTGCAGAGGTCCAGGGTTTGAATGTGACCTGTGACAATTTCCCACATGCCTTTCTCACCTAACTGTTCTGTCAAAACTTAAAGGTGGAGAAGTCCCAAAAAAAAATCTTTAAAAAAACAGTTTTGTGTGGTCAGCTACATTAAGGTCACAGTTGGGGGCAACACAAATGGAAGTAGGCAACCTCGCCAACTTGAAAAGTTAATTTCCTACATTGCAATATCAAATTGGTTCCGTTTAAGATTCTGAGAAAAAGAAGCCTTTTTTTAAATGCATTCACCAAAGTGTTGAAATGATTTGAGAAAAGATTGCTTCTCGTTTCTGTTGATTTATTTCTCCAATTTTCTTTAGTTTCTGCTCTTGTTCCTTCTGTCTTTTTATACTCTGTCTCTTAGCAGAGATGGGGGCTATGAATTGCAGTAAATACATGTTTCACAAACATCAACCTGCACGCACACACTCTTCAGAGAGACATACTAAGTATCTTCATATTTTTATCAACTTAGATTGCAGAAGTTCCTAATCAATGCCCATATCAGGTTGTTGGACATTAAAATGAAGAGCACTACATTCTTATATTTAAATAAAAGAAATACAGTAAAAGAATATTTCAGAAATAAACGGTCACTTTTATATTCATTATAGTATCTGTTGTTGGTACCTTTACGTTAGAGTAGTAACTCCCTGTCCACTTCATCTGTGCTCTCAGGATGTTGATTGAATGGCAAATGTTAGTTGTTGTTTTTTTCCTCCTGTGTTCCTTAAGTGTTTTGCTCAGTGATTGAAAGAGCTACTTTGTCTTGGTGCTCTGCTTTGATCTACCACCACCACTGCTGGTGACTATTCTCAGATGAAGTTGCTATACTTGTTTGATGTCTTTCCAGTTTGGAGGGACTTCATCCCTGTTTGTGTCTATTTGACTGGAAGGGGAGGTTTTGCACAGGGAGAAAAATATGTAACTGAATCTAACTTATTGGATGTGTATGCAAAGTGCTGCAACAAAGCCAAGAATATGATATGATATTTTATTAATGCATGTTGCTCATCCCTCACAGAATTGCTTTACACCAATACAAAAGACATGTCATCCACAGCTTCCAGTACAGTGTCAACACACGACATACTTTGCGTAAACTAAGGAATAAAGAAAAACATATAACACAGCAGCCACAAGGTGGGCGTGTGCAACAGACACTCTGAGGTGATGTGGATGATTGACCTTAGTAGGCTGACATTAATCTATAAACACTGTATGTAGCTACCCCTCTTAATTTATTGTTTGCGGTCAAATTTGACCAGACAGTTTGAACTGCTCTTACTTTAACATAAATACCAATAAAAAGGACATCGTAGTTTTAATAGAACATATACTGTAAAAAGAATCTTGTTAGAACATTAACATTTACAACATGTGTGTGTGTGTGTGTGTGTGTGTGTGTGTGTGTGTGTGTGTGTGTGTTTCTGTGTGTGCGTGCATGCATGTGTGTGCGAACATTGGTGGCAACATGACAACATGAACTGACAATATGAACTGTGTATGTGTGTGTGTGCGTGTGTGTGTGTGTGGGCGTGTGAAAGAGTGAGTGGGTGTACGTGTGTGTGTCTGTGTGTGTGGGTCTGTCTGTTTCTGTGTGCGTTGCATGCATGCAAACTGCTTTTATAGTGTCAGTCAGTAGGGAGGGGCACATGAGAAAGAAATATATATTGGTACATTGTTTGATTTGGAATATTCTACGCGTGGGGGGAGGGGCACATGAACACGGGCAAGAAGTGGGTTCCCACAACTTACAATAAAATGTTTTGGGAAAGATGTGTTCCATGTAAGGCAAGGACAGGTGAAGAGGAGTATTAGGAGGAGTATCTGAAAGAGATGGGTTCCTATGATTTATGCAAGATTAATTTGTTAGGCAGGTGTTCAAGAAAACACTGGGCTCCCATAATTTATTCTAAGCTTTCTTGTGGAAACTATGATTCATGTGTAGAATGGGCACACATGAACAGAAAAGTTTTAGATGAAAATTACATTCTTTCCCATTCATTTCCTGTCGCGGTCATTTTTTATCGTAAACTATGACCTAGTTAAATAAATCCCTCAAAATTCAAAGAAGGTAATCACAATGAATTATATGTGTTCAAATGCCTTTTATGAAGGGTATCATAAGGTTTTTACGGCAACTGGATGAAAAATTACGTATTTATGGTACAGGGAAAGTGTAAACTGTTCATTTTTTACCCGAACATTGTTAGAAGGTTAACCCTCCTTTTTACCATGTTTTGCAAGTACAGTCCAATGACTGTTATCCTTAAAAAGCAACATCCCATTTTACAATGACTCACAGGAAGGCTAGGTTTGTATATAGTGCCATCTTGTGTTACAATAGTAAAACACACACACACACACACACACATGCAGGCAGCCACAATGATGTGTGCATTTTAAATGCCAATGGCAATCATTTCTAAAAGTGAAGTGAAGTTTTTGAAAAGCTCTATACAAATTCAATTTATTAGTAAAACTATTGTTTGATCCTTGTCATATTAATTGACTGATCTTCATTTCAATATTTTTATAACTAACAATAAATTGAGAAAAGAAACATATCCCACTGCTTAGCCAAGAAATAGTAAATCAGTTTGAACAAAAATGTAATCGCAATAGCAGTTTACAATCTTTACCTCCATAACAGTGCAAAACATTTAATCATTCATAAGGCAGCTACACAGACCAGACAAGCTGGTCAGTGATGCTTGTACACTCATTTAGCCTACAGATATCAACACCAATGCAATCATTACAGTTTCCATCAATCAAACTGTAGTAGTAGTTCATATCACTAATTATTTATATTTTTGAAGCAAGGATAGCTGCTTCAGCCCTCAGACTCACAATGTAACATGTTACACCTGGGCTGGGCAGAGAGAAATTAAAACTGCTGTCTGAGCAAGCGAGTGCAGACTTTTGCCAACGGGTATGGTCACAGAAAAAAATACAATGTTGTCCAAGTTATTCACTGTGCTTTAAATGGTTTTTAGTTAAAGGTGACAAAATAAGGGCTCTCATGGGACTTATCCAAATATAACAAAATTGACAAATTCCACAGAAAAACTGCACACAACTATAGCAAAACTGCATGTCGAAGTTAAACAAGCAGGTTGATCTGCAAACTGTGACCAGTTAAGAAATAAGTGTACCATTTGGCATTGTTTTTGCTTCTACTGAATGTGAAAAAAGGAAAAACATGACTCGCACAGGAGATGGATGTGACATTTGTTGCCCTGTCTGATTTATTATGCACATTCCCAGATCTCAGCAAATGTTTCAGTAAGTATAGTATTATAACTACTGACATAATTGATGGGCAAAGGGCCGCAATTGTAAAAAACTTCGACATATTCCTTTACTTGTCTTTACTTGGACTATTCTTCTTTGAAACAGCTACAGCTAACAGTTTTTTTTTATGTAGTCATAGCCTACTGCAGCTTCAGCGTGTCATGTTTACCACTGATGAATTCTCTCACAGATGGAGCAGACCTTTAAACCAAAAAGTGATACTGAGGTGTGAAGGCGGAACATGGTTCAGACTTAGTTCACACACAGGAACTCATTGTGCTTATGTATTAGCTCAAACAATCACAAACTTTTGAGAAGTGAACAAAAAAGGGATCTGAAAAAAACACATTGGGCAGAATAGTAAGCCTAAACCATGTAAACACACACTCTTTCCTGTCCTATTGCCTTTAAAATTGAAACTGTCATTGTTGAACTGTCAATCAATTTGCTGACACGATGTTTGATCCACATGCGGGAGATCGACATTTACGAGGACCAGTTAAAACTAAATGTTACAAGACCCTCCTACCTGTTTAGCCGTAAGAAGACCAATCCATAGACACCATACTAGACAATTACATTTCGACCCCGTGATGGCTATAGCTGTGTCAAAGCAAAATTAGGGCCTTATTCATTGCATTTCACATCCTGAACAATTTATAATGACTTATTTCTATATATAATTGTATATAGTTATTTCAAGTATGTGTGCAATTGATGTGGGTGTGTTTTTGTACTTGAGAAGATTTGTATCTGTCACTTTTTTTGCTTTTTTCTTTGCACTTTTCAAAAGGAAATAAGAAAAACGCACAGACATACCTGTAAAATTAAATTCACAAAACATTGATTTTTGAGGCTTTTGGCTTCTTGATTTTTTTTGGTAGTAAGCTGGGACATGCGGCTATGGCATTATGTTGTCTGTATTTAATCAGATGGGTTAACAGCAGTGTCTGAAAATAATTTTACAGATGCTTGACTTGGACGGAAGTAGAAAACCTCCATTCTGACCTCTGTAACTCTGTTTTAATAAAGCCTAGAATCCCACTGACACTTGTAACAGAAAATTAAGAGTGTTAGCTTTCCAATGACATACAACATCCCAGAGGGCCAAAGTATATGGGCACTATATCACTTTTAATTTGGGTACAACATTTAGACCAAAAGGCATGTATTTTTAAGAGTTTCATTAGTCACATTCCGCACAAAAAACATCAAAACATTAGTTTGAAAGTGTATGAAGGCGTTGAACTTGCCAGTTAATCTAGAATGACACTACAATAACAATTCAGCTATACTTCGCTGACACACTCTTACATGTAATTAAATAAATTGCAAACAAGATTTTACAATAAAAATGTGCCTGTCCCAATGCTCCTGTTATTTTCCACTTTTTGACACTGCCTGTATTGCTTTGATCCACTCCTTTCGTTCTTCTGCTGTAGCAGCTTGGAGGAAGTAGTGAGTTTCATCTGAAGTGATGATCTCAAAAAGGTTGCCCTCAATGTCATATTTTTTGGCTGAGACCAGGAGAAGATGAGAGAAAGCAGTTTAAAAGTGATGAGTTGATGAAAGACTACTGACAGAAAAGCTACTATATTTCCTGGAAACAGGGAGGAAGCAACAGGTCATTTGTATCCTGTAACAATCCCACTCACCATCAGGCACATACTCCACAGCTGTAATCACAGACCCACGGAGATGGATCGAGCCCAGCGGGTCATCACCCTGGCACAAACAAAACACAAAAGAAAGCACAAAGTAGATGAAAGAAAGACTATGTGAGTAAAACAAACTTGTATTATTTAGTCTTTCTTACTACATCTTGCACAAGTCAGTGTATTTACCTTTGTAGGATCATAATAATGCATGTAAGCAGGGTCATCTCTCAGCATGAATTTTCGCACTTTCCAGTTTTTTCTCTTATGTCCCTGTGATAAAAAAACAACAACAGGCCTTATCTGATTTGCTGAACATTGCTAACCAGAAAAACTTGGCAAGCAATTGTGAAGTAGACTTCCCCTTTCTGTAGATGTAACTTGTGATTTGCCCAATTGGGAAAACAAAAACTGCTCTCAGTTTCGACAACAGAGTATTGTTATGCATGACTGAAAGCGAGAGCTAATTTAAAAAGTGTTATGTTTTGTAGCTGGAGAACAGCTGGAGAACAGCTCCAAGAACAGCTGTGTTGATATCAAGATATCAACACAGCGTAACTTATCATTGGAAATGCATGCAGTGGAACAAAAACCCATTTTTCCTGCTTTCTGATTCACCTGTTTGAGTAAACAGCCCTGTTTTATGATGTTTCCTCTGAATTCTTCCTTAAGAAGCGTATCTTCATCACTGGAGTAGCCTTCACAAAAGAACCCACTGTCTGCCTGCGACAAAGCAGAGCCAAACACACACATCATACACATAAATCATGATTTATCACCCCTAACCTTATTAATTTTATTTTAGATTATTTCTTTGGGCTTTTCCGCCTTTATTTGTTACGGTAGCTAGGTTATAAAGGGAAGAGAGAGAGGGGTAAGACATGCAGGAAATCATCACAGCTCTGATTCAAACCCTGGACCTCTGCGTCGATGCTTAAACTGCTCAGTATATGTGAGCCTGATTTACCCACGGAACCAACCCGGCCACACCCCCAAACTTGTTAATGTCAAATGTTTAATAGTAACTTTTCAAACTTACAAAGTAATAAAGAGCATTTGTCTGATCTAAGAAAGCTGTTTGCTCTCCACTTTCTGCTCCTTCTTTGGACAAGTCACTCGCAGGCTGGAGAAAACCCTCATTCAGGAGCCCTGTCGCTAACATAAGAGCCTCGGGCCTGTTTCTCGCTTTCTGCTTTGAAATCAGCCAGTCTACCACTGTCCCACCTGCACAAAAATAAGAACAAAAAAGCCATTAGAAAGTAAAAAAAAAAAAAAAAAAAAAAAACTTCTTCCACACCTGTAACCTAAATAAAACAAAGACAACAGTACCGGTGAAGCAGTGGTTGAAGACTCGATTATCCTGCTCCAGTTTTAACTCTTTCACTCCATCATCTTGGTCTTTCATTAGTGTGTACAGTTCTCTGAGAAAACACAATATAGACATTGTCAACATGTTCTATCATGCTATCACGTAGCAAAAGCAGTTGACTAAACCCCTGCCTCTCGAATAGTGATTGTCCAATAGCCAGTAGTCCAAAAGTCCTGTCGAGGATTACATTTTCTCAACATGCTGAACCAGTTGGCATGGGGCTCTGCTTGTAAGAATGTAAGCACTCAAGGTTGCTTTATGGCTTCAATTGCTAGTTTCAAGCAGCCAAAATATGGTCACTGGCCAAAATGTCTGACTTCAAACTATTATTGTTACAGTCTATGGTGTGCAGTGGTCTTGGATGCTATTTTTGTAGCATAAGTAGCTTTGCCGGCTTTAATTCCATTCCCATTCATTACTTGCTGATCCAATACCCCTCACTCTTAAAGCCTTTTCTCTTACAACTTTCTAAGTGAATATTATTTGAAACAGCAGCAACAGAGAAGCATAAATCTACCTAATCTAACCCAGCTTCTGTGTTTCTTGTCCCTGTACTGAGGAGAGTTTTCAACCAATTGAGTTAACGTTAGCTTGATTAGCTACCTAACTACAGCTGGTAAAATCTGCCAGCAACAGTTCTAATTCCAACCAGCAAAATCAACAGTCGATAGCTAGAAGTCGGCTTTTGTCTGCCTCCATCTTAAATCAAGGACCCATTGTTTCAAAAATTAGGCCCATCAACATTTTTCCGTGATCTGCAACCGCTTTCACTTTAAACTATACTTGTGGGGCGTGAGAATGGGAAGCGTGACATCTACTAATAGTATGATTGACATGTATCAATGTATTGGTCTTTTAAATTTGTTGTTTTCACCACCAAGACGATTTTCCAGAACATACGTCAGGTTGATAGTGTCAGGCAGGCGAATGGAGCGTCTTGTGGACTTCCTGGCAAATTTTTTCCCCCCCTCGAGGCAGGTGATGGCTCTCTTGATGTCCTTGACCCAACACTCTCTCTCCTCCATATGTGAGGCTTGGAAGAAGTGATCCTGCTTCTTGTCTGTGGTAATCTTGAAAACCATCTGAAGGGAGCAACAGACTCATGCTGTTATATTTTCTGTCTTTTCTTTTGCTTCAGATATCAGGATAACAAAAAATAAACATATGTACAGTATATAAATATATATATGTATGTATTAGCTGTCTCAAATGAATCAAATCTTCAAATTGAGTATTTTAAAACTTAAACTTCAATTGTAGTCTTTAACTCTTGTTACTCATCCTATATACTCCATTTATACATCTCTAATCCTTCAATGCAAGTTCCGATTTTTTAACAGCTGTACTTGTCTTTTTCCTACCGTCCTCTTGCCAAAATCCTGACAAGGACTCATGAGCGTGGCGCCCTTTAGTGGGATCATTCCTTTCGGAGAGTGGTCGGTTTTCTTTTTATAGAATTCCAGCCCATCTTCTGACAGCACCACCCACACTGCCTTCCAGGAGTTTAGCAGTGTTCCCTGAGAATCAAAACAACAGTTGACAATAGGCAATCCTTAAGCAAAAGTGTAAGTATGTCAAGGATGTAGTCTTTTCTAGATGTTACAGAATGCATGTTGTACATAAACTAAACTTAGATGTTAAAATAGGTATAAGTATTTTGTTTTATAATCACTAAAGGTACTCAAGTCTGTTAGTTTGATATCCTCGGGAGAGTTAACTTTTTTGTTCAGATTATGTAACATAAAAAATACCTAATTATATTTAGTTTGAAAGGTATTTGCATTTCACATACGTGCACATACAGTACATAGCATAAAGAGAAAGATTAAGATAAAAGAAATGAAAGCAGACAGTTGTACTTATCTGAGCAAGCACCAATGACATGATAATGCAGAAATGAATCTATAGTTAGGTGTTCTGGCAAGTACTGGGAAACAAATTACTGTCTTCTGCAACCTTGAAAACTTTGGGTTGGGTTTATGTTCCACTTCACTATCTCTTGTGCCATGTTGAGCTTGTTGCATCCTCTGCTCCCAAAATAAGCTGTTTAACTAATGTGACTTATTTCAGCAAGGCATGCTTTTAAGAAATTGTAATGTTTAAAGTAAGAAAAAAGAATCTTCCCAAAAATATATCTGCTGTGAAATACATGTCTTCAAACATTACAAGAAAGCTGTGTGTAGAACTGTGGCTGAGCTGCTCAAATTTAAGCAGATGATAAATAAGACAAAAGAAACAATGAACAAATACAGACTTTTGAATAGTCTGAATAGTTGTAATCCTCAATCTTTTCACTCCTGTCCTACACTGTGTGTAGCAGAAAACTACATCTTCCACACTGTGCTTCCACAAGTTGCTTCAATTTAGCTGGGCACTGTAGTTTGAGCGAACAACAATTAAACAGGAGTTTAGGGAATATATTCAGTCGTGGATTATTTTACACTTGGTGCTCCAATAAGGATTAACGGCAGCAGGAGTAGTTGGTCATGAATGGACATACATCAGACGGCACATTAATCAACTGTGTGACATCATCACTGCCCATGAAGAAGGTTTTCTGACATCTTAGACATCTGACTATTATGCACAGCTGTGGCTATTTATAGCACCCAGAGTGTCATCACATTATCCACAAGATTAAAACACTTTAGTTGTGATATCTCAATCATCATCAAAAGTTAAAGATGATCAATAATGATTTTGTTGCTGTCAATCACATCAAACAACAGTTTAGAAAGTGCTTCACAATATAGGATACAAGGAAAAGAACACACAGGATGATATAGTTATGTCTGATTGATAAAACCAAATGTTAACTAAATAAAAACTAAACACACAAAAGCATTTCATTAAAATATCTTTCATTGACATCATAGGTGTGTAGAAAGCACGATAAAGCATGTGAGTTTTGGTTTTCAGTACTGGATGTGTGAACACGGATATACATTATGTCGGGCTACTGTTTTTAAAACAGTTGTAATTTGTTGTGCAGTGTATTCACTGAGTTATATGTATATATATTCATGGCATATTGCAAAAAGATAATTTATTTTAGCTCATGGCAATCTCTCCAAGAGTAAATTATTTTTCATGTTGGATGAATGCTAAAACACAACCTGGAAAACACATATCGTGTTTCACTCTAGGTTTGGACAAAAGCAGGAACTAGACTTATTGCAACTGTAGAACAGAAGTGTGAGTGCGTAGTTGTGTATTGTGCGGCAACTTTTAAGTGACATGCAAACCTTGTTATATACAGAAGGCGTGGTTTGACTTAGAAACTTATTCTTCTTTACCAGAGCTGGGTTTTTTTTATAGTCCAGACTTTTTCAAGATGTTTAGATGTTCAAATGTTTCCGTTTATGTGACAGTATCTGGGCGAAGCTCAAACTTGTATTAACTGTGACAGTTCCTTGCCACTCCAGTAGATTCCTTCTGGTTTAAAAACTCAAAAGTGCTACTTATCAAACGTTTCTTAAATCTTCTACGTTCTGTAATTTGGCATCTTTTAACATACACTTGTATTGCAATTTCATTACTTTTAAATGAGTCTTTTAAAATGTAGATGTCAATTTGCACCCTTGTTTGAATCCAATATTGACTGTCAATAGTTAGAGTTTGTTGCTACAAAGCTAAACCTCTACATAAGCAGAAGTTGTGAATTCTGTTATTTTATCTCCAGAGTAGGACTCTGTATCCAAAGTGGATAGTATTTTTTTGTAGTTATTCTTACCTTCTTTACCAAGTATCCCTCTCTGATCTGTTGTGGCTCCATGACCCTGGTCTTTGCTGAGGTCAGCTGCAGCTTGAGTCAATTTTTTAGTGACAGTTAAAAAAATTCTTACCCACCTCTCTCTCTCGCTCTCTCTCTCTCTCTCTCTCTCTCTCTCTCTCTCTCTCTCTCTCTTTGTCTCTTTGTCAAAACCACAAACACACACAGACACACAAGCAGGAAGTTGTGCTTCTGGGTGTGTAGTGATGATTAGTCAACCAGCTTCCTCTTCTATGTGATATTATTAGTTACAGCTACTTCTCTGCTGATGTTTCACATCTATCTAGGCAAGGCAAGGCAGCTTTATTTGTATAGCACATTTCAGAAACAGGGCAATCCAAAGTGCTTAACACAAAAATGGTTAAAAAACAGTAAAAAAATAAAAACAGATAAAACACAGAAGAAACAGTTATCTACAAATATTTAAAGAGGCAGCTTGACAATTTTGTTTTGGGCTTGGACAGCTCTGCAGTTAAATTAAAACTCATTTGTTTTGTCCCAAATGTATTTACCTTTAAATTAAACTTCTTATCCTAATGTTTCCTTTGTTAAATGAATGGCTATTTCCTGCTGTATATAAGGCATATGTAACTCTTTAACATTGTCTCAAGCTGCTATACTCATATACTTTTATTGCCCATACCAATACTGTGATCTTTGTTTTTTGTTGTTCTTCTTGTTTGTTTTCTGTGGTTGTCTTTCATATTTCACATTTCTGCTTTACTTTTTTCCTTTCTGTAGAAGATGACAAGCCCTAAGTGTTTTTGAAAAGCACCAGAAATAAACTGTACTTTTACTACACAAAAACACAAAAAACCATTGACCCATAGTACACATCATAACTCTATATTTAGCTAGAGTATGAATAATTGTGAGTGCCTGATTTAGCTAAGGGTACATCACATGGCCCCACAGGAGGGCCTATTTCTGGAAGCTTCTTCTTTTCTTGATTGCTAAATGTAAAGGGTGTTGCACTTGTAGAGAATAGTGGACAGGCTCAATGAACTGTAGGCTACACTCTTATTAATTTATTAACCCATTAACCTAAATCAATAAGATGTAGCCTACAGTTGTGTTTATGTATTAGCCCATCTATGCCTGCAACAGAAAGTTTAGACTTCCTTTAGGTGGAAGTGTTTAAGTCTGTTGGAATATTAAAAATCTGTCAAACCATTTGGCTGAAAAGTCAGTTGTTCTTATCATACTATATATACATAAATACTTACTGTATTTCATCATAGTTAAAAAGAACAACTACTTGTCCCATGTGCCCAAATACTAAATATGGTATGATAACAAAATGTATCTCAGAAAATACAAAGAGTACAATCAATGTACAGACCACTCACACAAATACATACAACCTACACCACATAAGACAGTATCTATTAATTAATCATAAGGATGGAGATGCTTTCTTAGTTGGGCAGTTGTAGTCCTAACTCTAAAAAGCGATTAGACTTGCTGGACTGTCACTCAGCTTCGGTAGAAACAGAATTCACTCACTCCTTATCAGAGTGAGTCACAGTGTGTTGTTCCACAAATTGTAGTCATTTCATGACAAGAAAGGAAGTCTTCATATCTGAGGTGTCAGTTGTTATGAACATGGTGGCCTAGCTGTTTGCGTCAGTGGAAAAATTTGAGTTCCAACAAAGAAATGCGTGGGGTGGATGAACCACTGGGTGGTCATGTAGGGGACGAAATGCAAGGGTACAGGTTTGACTTTTTTTGGAAGATTGAGATTAAATCAATACATATATTACAGATTTGTATGTATAGCTTTTACTTTTTAACTCACACTAAAAATTATGTAATGCAACAAACTACATAATATAATAAAACATGCTTTACTGTTTTACCTGTACTGTAATTTTGATTCTCCTAATTCACCAATATGAAGCAACTTACAGGTGCTGAACACCAATGGTGTATAATATTGTGAAGATAATGTTTACTTTCTGTTCCGTTGGTATCAGAGGTCTTTAATTCTGCACAATATTGGTTCTGAAAAATACAGATTGATAATCCTTCCAAATAACGGTTATTCTTGTGATGTTGTAAATATTCCTCTAGAGGGTGTCATAAACACATTAAAAGATTAATAAGCTTGCTATACTGCATTGAGGTGTTACCCTAGCAATGATTGATCAAAAAGCGATTAGTAAAAGTGGGGATGAAAATAGGTGAATTCCTCATAAGAGTTGACACCAAAATAAAGTCAATGTGCATCTTTATTGGTAAACTGCATCATATTGTTTCTCAAAAATTTTAAAAATTGTACCCCCTTTGAATTGCTTTTTTAAGCCAAGTACCCCCTGACCAGTGCAAAAAACATTTGGTAGATAGAAAAAGTCTATTTAAAGAGGTATAGCCGGCAGTGACAGATTCACAACAAAACAACCTTTTTTAAACAAAAACATTTAAATGCTACATGGTACGACCATCCTGTATAAAGGTTCTTCTGATGATGATCTCATATCTATAAACTTGGATCTCAAGGATGTTCTCTATGGTCGCGGCACTTATCAAAAGGGACAATGACCAAACTGTCCGTGCGTAGCGTGGATTCATGCTTTCCTCTTTCCCATGCTATGAGTGAACATCATTGCAGGGATGGGATGGGGGGGTGGCTAGTGTTTATGAGTTTGTTAATGAATCTTGGGGCATAAGAGGCATCGCTCTGCGGTGGTGTTTGAAAAGGGGCTTGAGTTATGGAATATTAATATCACTGAGAAAATAAAGGTGCCAGATCTTGTACTCTAACCAAGAGCACTTACCAAGGCCATCTTCTTAGATAAACACTTAACCCTTCTTTGCACAGAAGACAAGATAAGGTGCAATAACAACATATCTCAGAGTAAGGGACTCACAATCAAACCCTTGTTTTGGTTTATTTTAAAGAAATGGATGTCTCTCTCCTCTTCATCCTGCTGAGCTGCCTTTTTATCTACATATGATTCATAAAGCTATGAGAGAAGAAACAGACCTGTTAGCACTGAGCTTGAAGAGTAGAAGAACTGTGTGTGTGAGCATGATAAAACCGAAGAAACAAGACAACTTTTTAAAAACTCACCCACTCTCTTTCAATATTACAATCCATTTTCCCACCTGAAATGACCTATGAACTAAACCTACCATGAGTACTTCTGTCAGTAGAGATTGTATCCAATACCATTCGTTGCATGTCACACATTTCTCCCATTCTTTTCTGTAAAAGTGTGTATTGTACTTTGATGTAAAGGTGAAAGTTCTCTTCAATGACTGACTGAAAACCACAAAGTCAGACCTCATTTTCCATTTGTAAGAACCCGTTTACTTTATACTAAATACTTTCAGTGTTTTGAAAACAATAGTTTTTTTATTGCAATGTTCCTTGTGTCTGATTGATTTGTTTCTGATTTCTCCATTTTTAAGTGTTGTATTTCTAAAACAAAGGGGGGGGGGGGTAGTGACGCCATTTAATGGAGTACTGTCAACATGCAATTATCAGTATTTCTTTATTAACAATGGATCACCCGACTTTGTAGTTCCTCTCAACTCTACTGAGTTTTTTAATGATTTGCAGTGCATTTTTGTTTCATAACTATAGTGTTTTGTTTTGTGGGGGAGTCTTGGCCCTCTCATCAATGTAGTTTTCAGAAACAGCTGCAGCTGTTTACAGCAAAAAATCTTTATAACCCCACTGAACGCTGCCGGACAAAGTTAACAACTAGCGGATAAGAGCCAGATATTTACAACGGGAGTTGGTGGAGAATAAAACAGAGATAAAATTAGATTAGATTAGATTAGATTATACTTTATTCATCCCACGACGGGGACATTTTTGG
>NC_048423.1:9758633-9778024 GCF_013103735.1 Etheostoma cragini | reverse complement strand
TGGGCCGAGGCGAGCCGAGGCGGGCCGAGGCGAGCCGAGGCAAGCTGTTACCAGCAGTGGAAAAACGCCATAAGTGACGTTAAATTTAAATTGAATGTGTAATTAGAGTAATGAAGCAAGAGTAAGTGTAAAGGGTAAGTGTAGGACTTATGTTCACCAGGTGGCCAGAAACACAACTTCAAAGGAATGCTTAAAATGCTTCATATCTGCTGGATGTGTGAATGCTAACATGTTTATCATTAAAGGGTGAAACAGCTTTTATCCACTAACCCTAACTAGTGTTGGGCAAGTTACTTTAAAAAGTGTTAGTTACAGTTTCTAGTTACTTCTTCCAAAATGTAACTAATTGAGATATGCAGTTACAAATTATAAAAGTAACTCGTTACTTCAGGAAGTAACTAATGCATTACTTTCAAGTACATTTTTAAATGCTCAAATGTGACCCCACCTCCACCCCTCTTTAGCGGAACATGAAATGCATGTGCATGTTCAATATTTTTTGTTAAATCTGAATATTATCATGAAATGGACACTTAATACAATACATTTATTAACAGAAACTATACACGAATCCAAACTCTTTTAACGTTGCTGTGGGACAAAGATAGACTAGCCTCTGTACATGGCTCTAATGCCATGTACGTAGATCTAAAAAAATTCTTGGCTCAGAGATCTAGTTGGTCTGATGAAAACAGCTTCAATTATAGTGACGTACGTGCCGCAATTTTTTGGCAGTGACGGTAACGGCGTTATTAAGATGGGAAGAGTAATCAATTAGATTACTCGTTACTAAAAAAAGTAACGCCGTTATTTTATAACGCTGTTATTCCCATCACTGTTCTAAGTTGCCACATTTCTTCCACCACTACTATTACATGAACAGCAGTATAGGATGAGTTCTACTTCTAAGATCACTTCCATTTGTCTTCCTCCCTTTCCTTATATTGAACACAGCAATAAATACTGCATGTGTTGTTCCTCCCGCTGTCCCGCCCTTACCATAGCTCTTGTTTTGCAGCCTAGGCATTGAGACAACTTCATCCTAGTCTTTCGTACCTCACAAGTACCATCAATAATTCTGCTAAAGACTGAGCTGAAAATGGGAGGAGAGGTTGGGGGGGGCGGGTACTTGATGGCTTTTCCATGGCACACTCAATCTCTCTACCTCCTTCTATTCACATTGTGCTCCTACACTTCCTAACATGACCTTCTGCAATGGTTTATCATTTTGTGCTGTATAGACAACAGGCACACACAGCAGGAACATAGCTTTGAGCCTTGAGCCAATTTTTGACTTATTCAATGTTGTCAGGGACTATGTACAAAAAAAATGACATGCAAGAACAGCTAACACTCTTTACTGTGTGTTTGTTCACACACAGCGCTGGAAGTTCAGCACTGGGTTGATAAGATACAATTTGAAACGTTTTCATGAATCAAACTGAAATTAGCTCTGGAATTAAAATTACTTACAACTGTGTGAGAGTTTTACTCCAATACAGAGACATACAATTTGATTGTCAGTTCTAGCTCAAAGGAAGTTTCCCAAATCAACCAGAGCGTAGAATGCCAATACAAAGAAGGTGGAAAGTGGGGAGCATCCGGCCAAAAATGAGGGACATCCGGTGGAACCTGAACTATCCCGTAAATGAAATGTCATCAATGTGTACTATTTTATAATGTTGTAGTTTTAGTTAGCCCTGTGTGTCAAAACCTGGTCTGATCAACTTGTATACATATGTCCCCTGTGTTTTCTTATAGGTCAGCATGTTGGATTTTGTTGTGTTAAGAGCTTATTTCTGTGTAGTTCACCTCTTTAATAGGCTAAAAACGTTAAAAAAAAACAAGTCTAGTTTGCAATTTCTTTGGTTAGATAAAAGCCTTTCCTTTTGAAACGTACCTGTGATTTATGATGCCTCACTGCTTGGCACCATTATCAGGTAAAAAATGTCCAATTTGCTAAACTAAGGACATTCTCATTAGACTCAGCTGTAGGTCTACTTGTTAAACTTGTGGTTAGTGCTAATTGGCGAATGTTAACAATCAATAGATTAAATAACGTGACCATTCCACAAACTGCCATGAGACTGGCATTGCTGGGAACTGTTGATGATGAACTCCCTTTTGCCCAAAATGAGCAGATGTACCCATATATCTACAGAAATCATCTTAGATTGTACCCATTAACTACATCTTCTTCCTCTCAATGGAGACTATCTAGTGGTGTTTTACTGATATGTTGAAATTGTAAAAAATTGTACTTTGATTTCATTCTGTAAGTAATTTCACAAACAAAGAGGAAAAAATAAATAACTATAAAATATGTGATTCCCAACAATGTAGTCTTAATTTGGTGTCAAAAGTTCTAACAGCAAAATCAATGATGTACTCTTCGCCAGACGCCAGATTATTATTATATATAAATTTTGAATTTATTCATTACAGCACAGTTTAGACATGAAATGTACGAGAGAGGGGGAATGACATGCAGCAAAGAGCTGCAGCCTGGAACCAAACCTGTGGCCGCTGTGTTGAGGACTGAGCCTCAGTATATGGGCATGCACCCTACCAAGTAAACTACCCAGGCGCCCTAAACACCAGTTTGTAAATTCACACAAAAATGTTCCTCCTCACAGTGATTTTTTTCTCTAATTACCCCTCAATTTAATCATCTGGTAGGGTGTAAAATAAAATGAGCAATAAAGGGCAAAGACATCAAGTTCACAGCCTAAATTGACAACAGAGTGAAATGAATGAGACGCTGGAGAAGATGGCCCACTGTGGTGGGACTAATAAACCTGCAGGCTTGTTCGCAAGAAGGAGTAGGAGGCTCCTCCATCTGCCAATTAAATGAAGAGGAAATTAATGGATATACAGTTTCATTGGGGATCAGAAAAGACGGATGATGCTGTGAGCCCTGCAGGGGGACTCTACTATGTTGCTGCAACAGCCCCCACTACCCTTGTGTTGTTAAACGCCTCAAGGAGAAAGCACACTTATTTATTCTCATAATTTTTTATATCTAATCTCTCCGTGCCATTGCCAGAAACTCCCTTTAAAAGTTTAGTTCTAAGAAAAAACTATGCTAATGATTTTTTTTAGTATATGCTCTCATGCTAATAAGACTTCTTATCCCTCACCCCACACATGCTCAGCCCGTGGCTCTTTCTACCATTTATTTTGGAGTAGATCATTGAGTGCACACACCAGGTTATGGCTTTACAAAAACTGTATAGGGATTACCAACTAGTAAGACAGCCACATAGTAGTATTACCAAATGCAGAGGCGCAATGATTTTGAGTGACTTCATGTGCCTTGTCTAAATCTTTTAAAAGGTATTGATTGGAGTAACAGCCCAGAGCCACTGAGGTGATTTCTTGTCATCATTGTATTAAAGCCCTGGTGAGGCCCATCCATATGTCTGTCTGTTCAATCTCAGTGCCCTGGAGATTGTTTTTATTTTTCCAGCTTTTACATGAATTTAATTTGATCTGTAGCACTTTGACAACACCTGTGGAGGATGTTGCCATGTTATGCCCCTTTAGCTACTTGAAATTGATGCTGACATTCATTCTTGTGGCTCCAGGCTGGGCCATTGTGCCTCCATCATTATAGTACAAATGTCAGATTGTCTTTTTTTTTCTCTTTCTCAAAGCCGGGATGGATCATTGTTCCAGCTGTGCATTCATTTGCCTCCGGCCTTGGTATTATTTTGTTTGAGGCAAAGAAATAGATCACAGTCAGCATCTGCACCCAGTGAGGTGACTTTGACAAAATACTAGTCATTTGTCCTTCCTTTACACATTCTATAATGAAAAAAACAACCACAAAATAGATTCAGTTAACTATGTACTTGTTCTTTACAGAGAGAGACTACTCGCATATGTTATATTTAACACACAAATTGAATCTGCATTAAGCTTTAACGCATCCCCACTGTTGTTGATGATCTACTTTTCATCAAAAGTGGGTGTATGTGGCTGTGTGAGAGCGCTGGCATGGAAATAATGTGTTTTGATGGGAAGGGCTGGCTCGCTCCTGCTCTTGGGGACAGAGGGTAGCAGGGAGTGAGAAGATGCCAAACAACAGACCGAAGCAGGATATAAATCAAATATCTCTGGAGACAACAGTGCTCATGACACATACACATACACATATGCATACATGCACACACACACACACACACACACACACACACACACACACACACACACACACACAAACTATTTTCTTGGGTCTGCTGGTGCATCAGTATGTACCTAAGCCACAGGGTTAATGACTTCAAAACTCGTTGGGAGCAGAAGCATGCAAAAGTGATTACAAAAGTAGAACAGTAATTGGGATGGGAAGCATTAGAGATATGATTTAAAAGATATTTTCAGGAACAATAAGGTATTATCAGTCAGGTTTGTCCTAGTTAATGGGGTTAGATGATAGTGTGTATTGTATATTGTCTTTAATGCAAAATAAAACTAAAGTAATAAAACAAAGACAAATTGAAATACATTTTAATACACTATGAAATAGAAGCAAGCAGATATAATATAATTTTTATTATTTGAACATTAATAAAGCTTGTGTGTCCTGCATGCTTGATATGGGTTTTACATTGTAATACCTTTATTATTAAACAGATATAAGATGAGTTACATGTTGACTGAAAACATTTTAAGTTTTTATTAATTGTTAAAACACAAGTAAAAATCAGTTAAAACTGTTTGTAAATGTTGATTATATATTTTTATGAAGTGTTATTATTCATTCATTATCACTTTATACATCAGTTATGATTGCTTCAAGGAGTTAGTTATAGTTGTTAACAAAACATCCATCCATCTATCTTCATCAACTTATCTGGTATCAGGTCTTGGGGGCAGCAGCTCCACCAGGGGACCCAAAACTTCCCTTTCCCGATCTCCATCCACCGGCTCCCACTGGGAGATCCCAAGGCGTTCTCAGGCCAGGTTGGAGATATAATCCCTCCACCTAGTCCTGGATCTTCCCCGAGGCCTCCTCCCAGCTGGACGTGCCTGGAAGACTTCCCTAGGGAGGCGCCCAGGAGGCATCCTTACCAGATGCCCGAACCACCTCAACTGGCTCCTTTAGAAGCAGTTATGCATTTTTAAATTCATAAATACATTTTTACAACATTGATGATAGGCTTGTTATAGGTAAAGTAGCTGCTATAGTAGCCATCCAAAGATAGAGGTAAGCTTAAGGATTCACTGTTCATGTGTTTGACACATGATGTATAAATAATGTCCATCCAATAATCCGTTATCCTCCATCTGCCAAGTTTAAGATGCAGCTACATTTTTGAATACATGTGGTAGGGAGGCCCTGCTCCGTCTCTTTCAGCTAAGGGTTCCTTGGCCTAAAACACGATGAAGAGGGAAGAAACGTCTCCTGCTGTATATCAGCTACTAATCAAGTTTGTTCTCCACTGTATGGTCTGTTTGTAGAACACTGATGTCTCTCATTTACAGGATAAGTGGTGCATGACTTCTTTCATGCTTTGGCTGTCACCCCTCACTTTCTGGTCCTGACAGTTGCCTTGTAAACAATGTGCGATGGTGAGCCAAATCAGTTGGCACATTTGCGACTGACTACCACCTGCCATTGACACACAGTGATTGTCAACCACCGTCCATTGGCCGGGCTGTTGTTTGGTTTAATCCTCATTCCAAAATCCATGGTAACATGTGTGCTGCCTCATGCATACCAATAAGAGGGCTGCCTCGGAGGTTACATTTTTCATTATCTGATTGTAGAAGACAATTTGTGGAATAACTAGCAATAACGATATACAAATTTCAGTGGGAGAGTTTTTGCAAAACATACTGCATATTTGTATTACAGGCATTGAGCACTCACCTTTGGGACTGAAATGTGTCAAACTGTGTTCTGTGCTGCAATATCTGTGTCACTTTCACAGGGTCCAAGATGTTTATTAATTATGAAAAATTACAAGCAGTCCATAACCACTTGCCCCTGATTTGTTTTGTGTATTGAAAATTAATTGAAGGATTGTTATTCTTAAACGGAACCAATTAGTATGAACATGTTTGTGTCTGTAGCAATATGTCAAAAGCATATCATTTAGATTTAATAAATATTTAATTACATTTGAATAACTGACAACATTTTTAGAATCTACTTTTATTCTCTGATATCAACAAATGGAAGAACACACATGAAAAATGATGCGCTGTCAGGACCATTGAACTACTTAACTGTGGTGGCATTCATTTTTTTGACATTTATAAACTTGGAGCCAATACTTTTTTAGTGTAGGCAACCAGATATCAAACCAGGTTTGAAATTAAACATGAAACAATGGTTGTATTTGCTACTTTAATAAGGATAAAACCAACAGGACACATGCTACAAAAGATGAGGTGGGACTGAAAACTGTGAATATGTTCAAATATGACATGCTAGGAAAATGATAAGAAATGATAAGAAATGACAGAAAAATAAATATCCGTCATCTAAATCAGAGCAGTGTTCCCTCTCTTTCAAAGTTAGATGGACGTACATCCCTGTTGGAGTGTTATGAATCATTGAAACTGTGAAGAAATGTTACTGCATAGTAAAGAAGACCTAGATCTGACATCTTCATCTGCATAACAAGGAAGGCCGTGATTTTCTCCCAGACAAAAACCTTGACGTTTCTTTGATATAATCCACATGTTTTATTCATTGAGAGCTTACTGGGAGATTTGTGCTTTTGCCAAGTGTTGCTTGTTGAGCCATTTAGCACTAATTCCCCCTGAAATTGTTATTGTTATTGTTTGTACTTAAACAACAATGCTGTATCCCTTAAATCTGTTGGCTTAAAGATTTGTCAGACAACCACAAATGGATTTTAATTAGATTAAACGTACCTCCGCAGTCATTGGCCGAACACCTGATTGAGTTATTATGATTAAGCTCAGTGTTTATGGACGAATGATTCCAACCTACCTAAAAATCGATAAGGGACACCTCAAGGACCATTATCACGAGAAGTAGCACGCTTTGCATAATAATGTTTCTTCAGTTTCTACCCGGTGATTAATGGGATTTAATACTGGTGTTGAGTTTAGTCATTTAGTTTGTGTAGAGAAGCATGAGCTGCTTTAATGCCTGTCTTAGATTCAAGTATGGCTTTTAATCCATGATAACGTTCATTCCTGAAATTCACAAATCTCTTAGACGTAGTTTTACATCAAGCACGTCAAGTCTTTGCCCGGACACGCAGTCACACAGTATATAGTGTCCATGGATGCAGGTTCCACAGCTTCCACCTCGTGCTAAATTAAGCGAGAATCTGTTGGCACCCGAGAGTTCACAGATGGGTATACAACTCACAAAGTACATTTTTCAGATAAAAGTTCACCTTTCCATATGACAGTGCTGATCTATTTCATGTATTTTTATAAAACAACTCCATATCAGAGGCTTTGGTTTATGGCAATTGAAACTCATGTTTGTTGGAAATGTGTATGTATTTTCCTGCAATTTCTTTTGACCTCACAACTTACTTGTCTTATTTTCAATACATTTTTCATGATTTGCAAAAAGGTAATCTCTATAATCTCTCTCTAATCTAATATAACAATTGTTGCTTTGTGTTCTTTGACTTACTGCATTCAAGGTTTGCATTTGAAGAAAAACACAGCCTTGAAGTTTTAATTAATAATTGCATTTTACAAGAATCCTAGTAAAGGTCTTACATGATTCAAATTTGGCATGCAGGATATTGTGAAGACAACAAATTATTTAATTTGTGGTTTGTGGTTTATTTGATTATGAATTAAGATTTATATTATAGCATTTTCAAATTATGAGACATTTCTTCAACAAATTTAACAAATACTTTGTGAAATTACTTTTCATCAACCATTGTTATTTGACAATAAGTATTGTGGGCGCCTGTGGGCGCCTGGCCTGTCATCCCCCCCATCCCCCGACTCTCTCCCTTTCACGTTTTCCTCTGCCCTATCAAAAAAGGCCAAAAATGCCTGGCCTGTGACTTGGGCCGTAATACAATGAATGAGAGCTATTGAGCCCTAATTAGAAGCAAATTGATTTTCACACTCCAAGTCTAGTAAGAACATCAGTAAAGAATCAAGAAAAGTCATTGTCATGGCAGCAATGCTTATAAATGTCCCCGATATCTAGAGTAAGACAATGCTTAGGAAAAAAAATATATAGTGTATATGTGCACAGCAACCATGGTAACCAAGCAGGTAACATAGTAGCCTGTCATTTTTCAAATTACTGCAGACTAATAAAAGACAACATCTAGGCTGTTTATGGCACTATAGAATAAGCTGGAAGACATGACCAAACTGAAACTGTTCTTTGACAACAGTTGTTAAAAACAGTTAACATTACAATATTAAAAAAATGTAATTGAAGGCTCAGACTCACTATGTAAGCCTGCTTGTATAATGTCAAGCATGATAACACTATTAATTATGCAGCCTATATACATATTCATAACCAGACAAGTCTGATTGGTCTGAACAAATATGGAGAGGCCCTTTGACCGTCAACACTTTATTGGTGTTAATGACTATTATCAACAGGGTCAGTTATGGCTATAGAATATATTAGCTCAGTCTTGTATAGCATCATGAGTATAGCGTAAAACCATGATATCAGAATAGCGTAAATCCAGAGTTTTGAATAGGAAGAACATTATCTTAAAACTGCTTCAAACATAAATGATTTGCTTTTATTTTGAATTTACCAGTGTTTTTCCTACTTCTGAGACTGAAGTTTTTATTTACTTTTGTAGGAAAGTTTTGACCCTGGTCTCATTTCAAACCGAATTGAGTTTTAGGTCTAATCTTTTCTTTCACAGTGAGAAGCAAAAGACTTGAGAAAAGAAACATTTAAAAATCTTGATGTATTTGCATACGTGGTTGGAAGTTTGGAATTTGCAAATCAGAGCTTACTGTAGATGGGATCAGTGGGGGATAAGCTCAGGTAAGACTGTACATGTGGGCACTTTATACTACACAATCTCATGGGCTGATTCAGCACTAGCATCTAATGCGCTTGACACTGAGGGTGTTCTTACTCTGCTTAGAGAGATTTACAGAAACAATGAGACAAATAGACAAATAGACGGATCTAAACTGATCTTTCACATCCTACCTGATGAATAGATGGAATGCAGATTGCAGATTATTTTTCAGATGCAAACTGCAAACACTGCACCCAAAGTCCCTGCAGTTCATTCTTATGCTTGCATATATGAATTGTAAGTCACAATGTTCTTCAGCAGTTATTTTCTCTGTTATAGGAGTGTAGGATCTGATTCAAACCTTCTCTACCATTATTCTCGCTAACCTATAAAAAAAGCAACAGCAGGTAATTATTTGCTTATGTGTTAAAAAACCAAAAGAAGAACTTGAAATGTCTTATTTGCCTGACAGTTAGAGATTGACATTGGCTTCACTTTCTAAAGTACGTTTACTTTTTCTTCTGGCATTATTAAAACCATGTAGAAAAGTATTAAAGTGGTTACCCTTCTTTTTGACACAAACTAGGCATGCACATTTAATGAAGGGGAAAAAATAAAGAAATGAAGAAAAAAACAGTCAATCATTTGACCCCAGAGTTGGTCTCTGTTATGCCCTTTATTAACAAACAGTTACAAAAACAATCAAATAACAGAAATCTAAATACTTATTACTTACTGGAGTGGACAATACTTATAAAAAGTACTGCCAACTCTAACTTTAGAAATATAGAATAATGACAAACACTGTTTTTAACAATGTGTTACAGCTGAGATCTCTGAGACCCCAAACACAGGTAATGCATAATTTTTCGAAACGTGTTATCAGTTCAAAATCACAATTATAAGACAAAATAAATAGGGGGAATCATTAAGAATGAAGGTAAAAGAACAGAGTTAAGTGTGTTTTTAAGATGGGTTAGTGGGACCAGCATGTCTCTTCAGGACCCCTGATTAAAGATTGGGGTTAAATGCAGGACTTGGAGGCAGATTATGTTAACATGTTGGTTATTGAAAACAGGGTCCGTCAAGAGTGCTAATGAGACAGACAAAAAAGCAGATAAATGGTTACAACAGGGTGGTTGGGTAGCTGGGAAATGATGGAAACTGCGTAGCCTAAATGTTGCTGATTAGGGAGTTGTGTGCACAGGTGTGCGTAACACGTGCACATACGTGACGGCTGAAGTCAGGAAATATAAGAACCGCGTTTGGAGGGAAAGCAAGTCCTGTAATGACGACAGGAAAAGTCATTCTAAGCATTCTTAAGAATTGGTTGTAGCCACAACACACATTCTGAGATGTTTTATTATTTGGGCTATGAGGTCAAAACATTATCCAGCTGTATATTGAGGGTGTTCAGTGAGGCTCCAGAGAGATTTAGTTCCACCTCACTGATATTTAATTCATTTGATGTTCCGAGTAGAATAACAATATGAGAATGGAATCAAATCCCTGCATCAAATGAATAATGAAACAAAACTTATCTTGGAAGGGGCGTGTAAATCAAAATAGTATCAATATCTTATCAATTGTCCTATGTGGTTACAGGGTGCTGCACATGAAGACATTTGGGAATCCCTGTGTGTGGATAAAACTCTCCAGGACAACTTTGGGTGGCGCCAGAGCGCAAGAAAAGAGGAAGTATGAGGGAAATCAACACAATGTACGAGTTAATCTGCCCGGAGAATCGCTTCATCCCGTCTCCACATCCCGCTAGATGATGTGTGAATCTTTTCGGCGGGTGGTTGTTGGATTTGCCACCTGTCAGAAATGCTGAACGGGCTTTCGTGCTGAAGACCGAGCCAACCTATAGCACTTTTTCATTGGAAAACGCAAATATTTCTGTGCAGGGTCTACTGCATTAGTTATATAAAAGACAACTTTGTCTAACCGGCTGCGCAAGAGAAAGTGAGCCACACGCATACATTGACAGTGGTGAGATTATAAAGAGTCTCTGAGCGCCCGTGCCTCCGACCCCTTTCGCTTTGAAGATTAGAGGGTTGACGACGTCTGAAGGACACTTAGAACTGGATTAGGTATTGTGCAGCCTAACCTACTTCTCATCACTCCTACATCTTATCCTCTGAATATTTGCGCAATGACCTTTGGTGCACTTGGAATACATCGGGTGTGTCCCTGAGGTAAGAACATTTAAAAATACTGAGTTTTTTTTTTGGCTGTTGGGATTACATTCCATTATTTGAAGTTATGTCCGACGGATACATCTAATTACAACACATAGCAGTTGGTATTTAGAAATGCCATCCTTTATCGGAGCCTGTTACGCGCTGGTGCCATCGCAATCCTTGTGAATAATATTATCAAAATCTACATATATTTGACAGGCACAGCTTTATCCTTCACGTTGCACGTTATGGGTTTATCCAGGCACCACAAACTGTCTCTATTTCACGCGCTTAACACGTCAGCTTACTCAAGCGCTCTAAAGAAACAACACTCCATACGCATGAAAGCACGGCAATTTGCAGAATGTGCACCACAATCAATACTTAAGAAATTCGTGAATTACTCTGCGTTCCTGCATGTGTGGTAGCAGGGTCAAAGCTGTTATAAAATGCCTTTACCTACTTTTATCGGGAAATGGATAATAATTTCGGTGTGAGCTTGCTTCTTTCAGAGTGCTACTATTTAGAAACACATGTGATTTGGATTGTCGAGGACAGTGCTATCATTTTGAGCTCTCCCCACGCCAGAAGCCAAGGGAGACATCTTTCCTGTCATAAACTGTTTCACATGGAGTTGCTTCAGTTAGGACAGACTATTCCTTTTGGGATCAACACTACTAAAACACTGAAGAGTATGACATTTATTCTTTAAAGGAAATGAGAAGTTCATAATGCATATGAACAGATATGTACAGAGCAGACTGTCTCTGCATCAGCTTTAAATAATTTATGGTTTGTAGTTAACTTAAAACGCAGTAAATCCTTAGAAAATCCTTTAAAATAGACATTATAGAGTTGATGATATAGAGTGCACATGATCCGTACCAAACTGAGGGCACAGACTGCTCATTTTATTGTACCACATAGTAATGCATTGTCTAATACCTTGAACTTTAGTCTATTGAACTATACTGCACAATAGCACACAACTGAAGGTCAAATGTATAAGCTCCAAAGCCATTGTAATTAGTTTATTATTGAGTGGCATGAATAATAAAAACCCCTGTGCAACATTGAACATCAGTTCAGTGCAGCTTGACTTTGACTTCCGCATTTATTCAAGTTAACGTTTTTAGATCCCCCTAAAGGACTACAGCACACAATTAATGCTCAAACCTGGCACACATCTTGATTTGACCATATTTATGTGATTGTAGGTTGTTGCAGACCGATGGGAATTCATCTAGCTGGTTTCAATCATTGAGATGGAATTTACTAATATTATGTGCATAGTTCTGATTAAAATGACCACCAAGAATCTAGGAGTGTGTTTAAAAACACTCTTCTTTCCCTTGTCTTCCACTATGTTATTTTATTCAATGTGTACTAAGGTTCCCATCAGCTACAGGTTTGGGTAAAATTGTGGAGGGAATCCTTAAAAGCATTGGTACAGGATGTCTTCATCAGTCTAGGTTTAGGCCAGTTCTTCCCAGAGGCTCACATTTGGGAAATGAGAGATGAAGAGTAGTGTGGCTCAGGCCAGCCAGACTCCATTGATATTCTGCCTGTGTCCTGCTCCATAGGCAGGCCATTGTCATGGCTTGCTCAGTAGGATAGCATCTGATGATTGAGGGGTATGGAAGAGGGTTGAATGCTAGCATGGAAAGAAACTAAAGGTTCATTTGTTGAAGGTTAAAGTTAGGGCCTCACAAAAAAGGCTGATAGTGTGTATGTGTGGGAGAGGAAATCCCAAAAATATGATATTTTAATGATAGTTTAGTCTGTATTCTATGACATGCACCATAGTACAAGTCGGAACTATTGTAGTCAGTTCAATTTAGTTTACTTTCACTTTCTAACAACACTTTTTCAAAACCCAGATGGTCCTTTTAATTTTTATCTAATTGTACCATTGGTGGCATGCAAATGAAAACGGATTTCCAAAAAATGCAGGTTCATCCCAAGATTCAAAGGGTGCAGCTTCTCTAACATCAGGTGCAACAGTGCCACACTGTGTGGCCACTCAGCCTTAGAAGATTCATGGCCAGCCAAGCAGAAAGATTTATCTGTCGTGAGTGCGTGAAATTGCAATGCTCTGCCGTATTCTGTCCAGGGCTGGTGAGAGACAGATCTTCCATTGCTTTGGGAAATAAAGAAGTAACAAAGAGAATTCGCACTCAAAAAAAATAGCGAGCCCTAATGGCTGCCTGTGTTCTGTGTCAGGTAGAAGTGATCAAGGCCATAGTCTTTTTTTTTGGGGGGGGAGGGAAAGAGAGAAAGGAAAATAACAATCACAAGGGAGAAACAAAGGAATTCATCTGAGGAGTCAAACATATAATAGTAACTTCTACAGAGTGCCATGTGAGTTAACATAAGTTCTGCAGAAGTTTACAAGTGACGGCTAGAGTTGGATTGCCCCCTCAACTCAGCACTGAATATATTTCCTCACTAAGGTATTACACCTTCCAAATTTGCCGCAATGATCTCTAAGAGCGTAAATTACTTCTTTTTTTCCCCGTGTTGATTTATAACTGAAAAGGCTTATTTAGAGTAAATCAGTTCATGCTTAGACATATGAATTGATTGAATTTTACTTATAATTGAGGGATAACACCGGGATAACAAATAAGGATGCTAATTTAGATTTATTTTTTTCTGAACAATATCCGACCCTCGTTAACCGATCATTAACTCTTAACTGACAATCTAGCAACTAATTCCCAGTTCATCCGTCCATGAGAATCAGACACACTTTCTGCTTCGCGAACATCTGCAGACTTGTACTGGTCACAATGAAAATTACAATGAAACTGTCAAAACACAGTCAGTAAAGATTCAGATTCAGAGGACCTTTTTCCCTTTTGAAAGGACCAATGGGTTGCTATGTTCAAGATCAGCTTGGTCTCAAGTAGTTATAAATTTAAAGCCAAAAGCTTGTAGCAGCATTAGGTTTTAGTGGACTTAACTAACCGTCGTGGCCCGCAGGTGTAGCAGAATCCTCTGTCCAAGTCCCCACTGAAGAATGGAGAAGATGATTTCATGGAAATTATCTCAATGTGGCAACACCAATAATCTCTAAATTAATGGAAAATGGAACTTGATTTGAATAGAAAAAACGTACCGTATGGACGCAGTACAGATCTTCTCTGGGCTTTCCTTCTCTTGATCTTTCCCCCTGCTTAATCTCTCTCTTCTTGTCACTCTCAAACACAGTGACTAGTTCTGTCCACGCCGCACCTCTTATCTTAAAGAACTTTTTGTTCTTCTTCAGGTTAATGAAACATTTTATTACTGTGTTAATATGTTGTATCCTGTTCTTTAATATTTATTTAACACACAGACCTTATTGTTGTAGGGAGCACAGTTGGATAATCTACATTAGGATGTAACAGAATCCTATAGGGCAATTTTTTCCTCAGCTCCTGTGCTTGCACCGTTTGTTGAGCCTCTGAATGTGCACTATAACTAATGCTGACTGGGCAGTTGTGTCTTGTAGAGAGAAACTTTAAATGTTAGACAAGTATGTTCGAGAATACTGGGCTGATTGGAATCAAAGGTCATTCTGAGAAAATATGAGTCTTAAAAAGAACTTCCTTGTTTCAAAAATGATTACCTAAGTGTCTTTGAGAAGGGCAGTGGTCAACAGTGTGCTGGTTAGCTCCACAATGTGCATGTGTTAGCTTTTTGTGTATACTGTAAGCCACGTGTATCCTTTCCCCAAAATGGAACTCTCAGCAGATATGTCTGTAAGTAATAAAGAGGCTGCATAATAGTGTTTTGCCTTTATTGAATTAACCATGTTAATATGAGTGGCAAACTACAATAGCAACTAACCTATTACACCAGCTGAAAAAGCTATAATTGAGCAGTTATCATGCTGCTGATATTTGGGCCTTTTGCCCTGTAAATCAATAATTAGATAGAGGCTGATAGCTCTTTGTTGTTTACTTTCCATTCCGTTAAAGTTCATCTAATGAGGATCAAACCACTGCCTCAAAGAGTTAACATTAAGTGTCTTCTCCATTTAACAGCTGCCCTTGGAAGGAATTTTTTATTTTTCCTCAAGGAACCATTGACAGCTCAAGCTTTAGAGGGGAAATTGTTAGAGAGAAGCAGATATGCAGACTATTTTGTTCTATGTAAGGAAGTTTGGAGGTGTCCATGTGTTTGCTGATTGAAATTCGATTTGCATGGATTAATATTTGCCTCAGCTCCAAATAAATATGGCTGTACAGAACTCAAATAGAGAGGAAGGATGTGAATTATCATATTATGATAATAGCTTGACTAAACATTGGCTGCACCATTTGTACGTGTGGGCCGATAAACAGTGGGGCCATGTTTTAATTTCACACTTCAGCAAGATTATTAATCTGTGGCTGGACTGGCAGGATGTGGTGTATATTCTGTATCTTTACCATGCAAGACGATTGAATGGACCCTCTGTAACCTTGCTTCTATATGCACTTCATGATTATTGAATTATTAAATATTGTAGTGACAATATGGGGTGGTTTGGAGGGGCTGTTTAGTGATGTAACAAAATCTGTCTGTATTGAATATCTCTGGGTATTGCTTGCTACAGAAAGGTTTTGAAGTTTAAATCTTGGTAAGATGGTTCAAAACTATAGTAAAACATATTTTGTCATTTTGGAAATGTAACTGTAGAAGGCACATCATAATTCTAACCTATTTTTAAACTTACATTCATTGATTTTTATTGGCCACTTGGAGGCAGTTCAATAAACTATAAACACAAATTGACATACTGTAATTCTGAAGTGGCTGTGGAAAATGTGTTGCTTATATGCATCCAACAGACATGGAACAACATTAGAAACAAATATTTACTTACCTCTTTGTTCTGTTTTGGTCTTTACAAGCTGAGGTAAATACTTGGCTCTTTAGCTGCTAAATGCTTCACTTTGTTCACCAGCTAGTGGCTAGGTTAGTCTTTGTGTTGCTTTTGCTGGGCAAGTAGTTTACAGTGGATTTTAGAATTTTTTTTTTTAAGGATGCTGATGAGCGCAATGAGAGTTAATTAAAACATCTTGGGGGCTGTATAGCGGAAAAAAAAAACTTGTGAAAGACACTAAAAAGCTGACAGACACTGCTGGGTTGGGTAACGATGATGGGTTTGTCACTACAGCGGCCTGTTTCACATTACCCATAGTCTTTTGATCTATTGTTAACATAAAATAAGGATTAATGCAGCTTTAAATGAAAGCAATCATGTGTAGTCTAGTGATGCTGGAGCTGGAATTCACATTTTAACATCCAGAATTTCCAATAATTCCAAACATCTAGGTTACACAAGTTTACACTACACCAAAAAAAAAGTGAAGAATTTTAGTCTCGGAGGGATGAATCGTGAAGCACATAAGAGCCAACCCCCCCCCCCCCCCCCCCCCCCCACTTCACCAATAAAACATCTCCAAATTCTCATGCGCGCTCTCTCTTCAGCACACACTCAAACACACAGACGCACACATGCACAGCTCTTTCTCTATCCCAAGCCTAAAAATAGTAATATGCACACAATGCCATGGAGCTCTAAGGCAATCACAGGTCGTGGGAGCATGATACATGATTCCAGAGTGACATTATGTATTAAGTCGTAGATAACCTAAAGCTGTTCTTTTCTCACCACACGATGTGTACAGTTGGCTGAAAATAATCACACACTTGTAACCTTAACGCATCAGCCATTAACAAAAAGGGCTGTGGGCAAGTTGGCTTAACCAACCTCTTCACATAGATTGCTGCATGATTTAAATTAACAGGATGGAAGGTGAAACAAGTCAAATATGCAGAAACATTTGTTTAAAGAAAATCTGTTCTAACTGGTTGATTGACAGTCAATTACATTTAATAATAGGCCAGTATCACAATCTCCTGGCCAACATTTTGGGTTGTGATATTTTCTTAATAATTACTAAATAAAACCCTGGAACTATTTGAAAATATGAGTCAACCTGTCTAAAGTTGGTAAACATCTTAAGAAAAAAAGTTAGTTATTATTTTTAGTCACGCCACTGTATCTTCTGTACAGCTGCTTTGGCATAGGAGCAAATTCTTCTTGCGCTTGTTTTTAAAGTAAACCTCTATTTGAATGTCTGACTGAGATATAAACTGCAATTATATATGATAATCATCCTCTCTTTTAATTTGACCGTTGATAACTTTGCCCCAGACAGTTCCGCTTAAACAAGACCTGACCAGCATACAAGTTAAGTTTAGGCAGCAAAATGACTAGTTACATTTAGGTCAAGGCTTTGGTTTTAATTAAAACACACTCCAGAAGATCAAACACAGGGTTTCTTGGGTTAAAGTTTTTTGTTTTTGTGGGGAAGTGAACTAGCTTGAAGGTGCTGTGTTTTGCGAACCACCCATCCACCCCAACCTCCGTCCTATTTGGCCCACAGCATTCTTTTACAGCGGCAGTCATTGTGGTGCATACAGCAAAAACATTTGTGGAATGCTCACAAATTACAGTGCAAACTTTTATATTACGTACAGCCTATAGGTGTTGAAATTAATTAAATAATTGATGCATTGTGATGCGGACATGGATGATGCTGCATCAACCATGACCGATAATAAAGCAATATATTGCCATGTGCTCACTGCTGTAGTTTTATGTATCCAATTTATTTAGTATTTGAACACTTTAGAATTGTGTGTGTGTGTGTGTGTGTGTGTGTGTGTGTGTGTGTGCGTGTGTGTGTGTGTTATATCTTACTACAGAGCTGTATTATATTGAACTATAAAATATCTTAATGCAATACGGCTTTAATAAATAAGGTAATAGAAAGGTATTTAACGCATCGTGATGAGTCAAGATATCGAATCACAGACATGATAATCCTAATCGAATTGGGAGATCAGTGAAGATTCACACCTCTAATACAGCCTGCAGGAATTTAAGTAACTGCAAGTTATTACTTCTAATTTATACATTTAATGGGATCTAGTTTGAGAATGTATAACAACAAGGCTAGGAGGGGTCTTAAGATTGCTTTTAAATGGCCACACTGTTAATGCAAGTGTATACTCAGTATAGAATATGTTGTCCCATTCTTTAGGGTTATAAATACTAAATGCAATCTCACTGGACATTGCTCTTGGAACATGAAGAAGATCGGTACCTTGTGACCTGAAAGAGGTAATTGATTTATAAACTATACATATATATACAAAAAAAATATATATATAAAAACATTTATTAGCATTGCTAATAAATGTTTTTATTTCAAGAGGAGGAGGATCAATTTGTATTCTGAAAGCAGTGGGTAGCCAATGGAGGTTTCTGAGGACCAGAACAATCTGATTTCCCTGGTCTGATTTTTATGTCATAGGTGCAACAGCTCTCTGAATGGGCTGCAGTCTACGGGTGGTTTTAGCTTGCTCAGGTTATACCTCAAAACACGTAGGGCTCTATTTTCACATTCTACTGTAAGTGGATGACGTGAAGCGCGTGGCGCAGGTGCTTTTAGGGCGTATCCAAATCCAATTTTACTAGTTTGACGGCAGGAAAAAACTTCAAAAGGGTTGTATTTAGTGTCTTCATTAAATTTATAGGTGTGTTTTGGGAGTAGCATGCAATGAACCAATCAGAGTGTCATATTCCATTCCCTTTAAAAGCAAAGCATGTTTGTACCTTGGCGTATTGCTGTTTTGATGCCGGAGTCATATTTTTATTTGTAATCTTTTGCATGTTTGTGTGCTGCTGTGCTTCCCTTTGTGTGTGTATAACGAGCATAGTATGTACGCTGTGCATGAGCATAGGCACATTTTACAGATTTGCTGACTGGTTAATTTATGAAATGTAACCCTACAGTATATACAGTGGTGTGAAAAAGTGTTTGCCCCCTTCCTCATTTCCTGTTCCTTTGCATGTTTGTCACACTTAAGTGTTTCAGAACATCAAACCAATTTAAACAATAGTCAAGGACAACACAAGTAAACACAAAATGCAATTTTTAAATGAAGGTGTTTATTATTAAAGGTGAAAAAAAAATCCAAACCATCATGGCCCTGTGTGAAAAAGTGATTGCCCCCTAAACCTAATAACTGGTTGGGCCACCCTTAGCAGCAACAACTGCAACCAAGCGTTTGCGATAACGTGCAATGAGGCTTTTACAGCGTCCTGGAGGAATTTTGGATAACCCATCTTTGCAGAATTGTCCTAATTCAGTTACATTAGAGGGTTTTCGAGCATGAACGGCCTTTTTAAGCTCATACCACA
>NC_048423.1:9751615-9758533 GCF_013103735.1 Etheostoma cragini | reverse complement strand
CTGAATTTCTTTGGGTCTCGGCATGATGTGTAGCTTTTAAAGATCTTCTGGTGGACCTTACTGTGTCAAGCAGCTCCTTTTAAGCGATGCCTTGATTGTGAACAGGTGTGGCAATAATCAGGCCTGGGTGTGGCTAGAGAAATTGAACTCAGGTGTGGACAACCACAGTTATTGTATGTTTTAACAAGGGGGGCAATCACTTTTTCACACAGGGCCATGATGGTTTGCATTTTTTTTCACCTTTAATAATAAACACCTTCATTTACAAATTGCATTTTGTGTTTACTTGTGTTGTCCTTGACTATTGTTTAAATTGGTTTGATGTTCCGAAACACTTAAGTGTGACAAACATGCAAAGGAACAGGAAATGAGGAAGGGGGCAAACACTTTTTCACACCACTGTAACCTTAAACTGGCACATTAGCCTTCATTGAATTAATGTATGTTATTTGATTTTATAACAGCCATGGTTTACCCTGTTATGCTCAGCAGTTTTAACATCTTTGTTACTATTAACTGTGCTCTAAAAAAAATGTGTGTTTATGAAACCAGACTGATGTGTTCAGTATCTGTCTGTTGAGACTTTCCTCAAATTGTGTCTTATGCCAAACAGCTAGTCAATTATAATATTAATAATGCTAATTAGTGTCCACATGAGCACCCCTCATAAAAAATTGAAGACTTTTGGGAAATGAAATTATCCATTGAAAAATAGCTTTACCTTGGTAGCATGTTCTTTGCAAAAAAATGTTTCCTACATTTTTGACAATATAAAACAACCCCACGACCTTACAATTCTCATTCGTTAATCACTGCAAATTAATGCAATGGGTCTCAGACCTTGTGCGACCTCTGTTACAATTAATTAGGCAACACACTACTGAGTTTATTTTAAGAGGAAACAATAAGATGAAAAAAACATAGTTTACAGTCGTTACTGAGAGTTTGTGGTAGTCTTGCTTGCCAGACCTATCTCCACAGCGCTGCAGAGTAATGCCTGGCCCCTCCACACATACACTTCTGGATAGGAGAAAAAAACGCTCCGGGTTGTTTGCATTACTTAAACCAATCACAGTCGTCTTGGGCGGCACTAAGCTCCAGACGCAGCAACAGTGGATCGGTGTAAAGGGAAATGCACACTAATCCTCATTTTCTTTGTTGATTTAGCAAGACTTGGCTAATAACAAAATTTTCAGTGTGTGTTTCAGTTAGAGTTTAGATTCTCTCCCCAAGCCCGAGCCAGAACTTGGCCGATATTTTCTGCCACTATGCACAGCCCGAGCCGGGCCCTTGATCAAGCATTTGTTTTTTTAATCATTACTTTATTAGTATAATTGGGTGGGGAGAAAGCTACCCCTCTCCAGCTTCTCTCACTCTCCCGCTCTGAGTAGTGTGGCCAGTGCGTGCAGACCGTGGCGAAGGACAGTATTAATTAGGTGATCGAGACAAGAAAGTCTCATATATAGTTACAGGGCTTTTATTGTGTTGCTGCCTGGATCTGTTACCCACACTATTCGGCTGAGGGAGGGAGCAAGGTTTTTTTAGTTTCTTTAGTTGTATCCATTTGCGATCCATTCCATTCTGAATTAACAAACAATGCAGTTTACATGCTTCATCCTTCTTGCATTATTCTTTAAGGTAATTCTAAACAGATTTCTGCGGTTCAAACAACTCGGAATTGTAGTTGAGAATGTCAGTTATAATGGCCCGCATATAAAAAAATTGTCCGGTTTAAATCAGGCTCATGATTAAATTTAATGCGTCAGGCCTGGCCAGGCTCAGACACAACGTGCTCGGGTAGGGTTGGGCTTTATTTTTTTGGTAGCTGAAGTAGCTGAAGTATGTGAACTAGTGAAGTGAATAGTGAAGCTATAAGATGTAATTATAGTCTGTCAGTACTTTCTTGGCAAAAAGAAAGCTTACTTTTTACTTTGTTAGCGCTTAATGTAAATATTGGTTCAAGTTGTTTGAATAAATGACCAGTGCTGCTGGTTTTTGTCCAGAGAGACAGACTCTTAAAAGATCTTCTAGCTGGAGGGGCTCCGTTTATTTTTCTGCCTGAAAACAATATCCAACTGTTAGCTGCAAATAGAGAAGAACTTCTTGGCACGTTTTTGTTCAAGTTTTATCTTCTAATAAGCATTTGAAGTGAAACATCACACGTTTTTATCACTTTGATTGTTGGAAGACAAAAAATAAACACCCGTTGTAGATTATGTTTGTGAAAATAGTTCCTAATCCTTTTCACCGCATGAGTTTTACCTTGGCTTCCAATACACTGAACAACACACCTTTGTCCACCTGAGTATTTCCTGGCAGTTTAGCTGCAGGTGTAGAAGTCTAAAAAGAGCAAAACAGTCCAAATGTAAAAGATGGAGATTTAATAAAATTAATAAAGCCTTTTTGCTTTCAGCTAAACTTAAATTCACTCTCAGGTGGGAATAAATAGAGCTTCCTAATTTCAGGCCACATAGTCTATTCACTGTCATCCCATAGCGTCCTTAGGATAAGGACTATTGATTCAAGAGCAACTTTGCTTCGTGAGGTTTGTTTTGGCTCTCGCATGATTCTCAATGAGCAGACCCTACAGCTTGCAGCTGTCATTTTGAGAAACATTCCAGTCTTGTAAATGCGCATTTGCTACTGGATTTCTTTCACTGGAAGAAACCTGTCGGGTTAAAAACTGTTAGTTTTTAAACTACTTGCTTAGAATAAACTTAGATTTATTAAATTTTCGACAAAAGTATGTGCGTCTACCAATGTGTATGTGCCGGGTTGAGTCAGGTTGGGTGACATTATTACATTAGTAATGGCGGTTAATAAAGAATTAGAATGTGTGTATCCAGTTACAGTATATTTTGTTAAGTGAAGCCAGAATGTTTGGAAATGGCACCTACGTCACCTTGCCCTTTACATGCCCTTCATAGACTTGAACTCTACAACTATTTCGACTTGTTTGAGTTTTGCTTGATGTTTCTATCCAGATATAAATAACATAGTTAATATATAATTTTTATTATTATAAATATTACAAGAAAAGACCCGAGATTATAGATTGTGTCCGGGAAGCTGTTACATCAAGCGTAGATTTCTTTTATTACTTCACAGAGAGTCCTTAATTCTTGTTGCTGTGTCTGTGGACCCACTTGTGGAATGTTGATTGGGAATTGAAAGAGTCATGAGTGGTCAACCCAATCTATTATGGGCACCTTCACCTTGTTAACCCCTCTCTCTATACCTGTAGACGCTTGCTGAAGAACTTGGAGAATGAAATACCGCAGTGCATGTCTTTCCAGTGAATAATAAGTGTCCATTACAGGTCTTTTAGCTTGAAAAGGCTCATCACTTCTGCTGAAAGGGGAGCATATAATGAGATACATATTTCCAGGAGAGGAAGACTAAAAAACACACTTTTGACTGTTACCCTGCATTGCTACGAGAAACTTGGTTAAAGGATTGCTGTTTTATGACATTTACTTTTCAACATAACAATTGAGATTAAAATTCATGGCCACTGAGGCATTTCTTGAAATTTATTTGGCTATAAATACAGACGCAATGAAAATGGTGAAGCAATAAATATCTGAGGACACCAGGGCATTTTAAGGCAAGCTGCAAGGATTCCTCTTGGTTAAATTGATTTCAACTTTCTAAGCACCACAGTACAGCATATGTTGTAGTTAAGGAAAAAACATATTTCTTACCTCATTATACCTAGCGATAATCACCATGGTCGGTAGTTCACATGGCTTTTCCCTTATTTTGACGTTTCATATGAAATATTTCATTAATCCAGCCTAGCAAGAAGATGAGAACACTGTTTGAACATGACAGGCTCAAGGGGATGATGAGGAATGGGCTTTTAATGAAGAGGACAAGGTTGTAGCTTGGGAAAATGAACTCCAGCAAAAAGTGGGAATTACTGGTCTGTCGCTTTGAAGTTAATGTGAGAGCCTCAATTAAATAGCAAAAAATGTCCCATTTTTTTCTGCACTTTGCTCTGCTTAGCAGAAATCCGTAACCTTTGGCAAAAAAAGAGCCTTCTCACGTGCTTTGGATGCCAGGTCTTCTGCATTAGATGAGGAATATGGTGTTTTTGCTGCATGTGGGATATGACACTCGTGGCTGACGGCAACGTGTAAATGCACATGGTCAAGGCCCATTACCTAACCAGTGAGTGGTAGTACATTCAATTGAGGAAATTACTTTTTGGTTCAGTGAAATAAGTGATTTTTTTTGTCTGTATGTAAGGATAAACACTTATCTTTCTACGGGGATTGCAGCTTGCCAGAACAGTCTGTTTCACAGAAGCTAAAAACATGATGAAAAACACAAAACATGATCTTATTTGGATAAAACAGGTAACCTACCATAATCAAATTTGTGCTTTTGCTTTGATGAACGTTAACAACACACATGCACACCTTGTCAGAGAACACATTATTTGCATAGAGCTGACATTTTAGATGACATTGGGAATACAAAATGTATGTAAAACTACATGTGTGCTCCCACTCAGCAATTCACCAGATTCCACAGAATAAATAAGAAATATGTCAAGTCTTGACATAGAATTAAATGAACATTACAATAAGAATGGATTTAGTTAAACATCAGCTCTCTTTCCATTAAAATTACCCTCAAACCGCATCTCGTGAATGTTAGATGTGTTCCTACCTCAGGCAGAAGACTGAGCTGCTCATGCTGAGTATGAAACAGACTCTCTCTGAACTACTAGTGTAAAATTGTGTCTGTCTGTGTATACTCAAGGCCACGCTCTAAAAAATAAAAATTTGGCTTGACCGAAAACATGTTGGGTTATATTCCAAATACTGCAGATGTAATTTATAAAATTGAATTAAATGAAATTAGTCATTGTGCAGGAAAATTTACTGTGGACGCTGTACTGAGGTGTTATTTTCACATTAGGTGAGAAACACATCTACGATAATATAGAGCAGATAAACAATTATTTTAAAGAGGGATTATTTTTGCTAAAATGTGTCACAGTGTTCCCTATTGTAAAATGTATGATTCTTTAGTCAATGTCTTTCATTAAAATCACCAGTAGAGCAACAGCACAAAAATATATATTTTTTATTATAACAGGAGGCAGCAAGACATCTGTCACGTTGTGTTACGGTTTTGTTTCTTGCAGTAATGCATCAGTGAATGAGTAATTTTAAACATTAATAAACTTCTGGCAGTCGACTACAATAAATAGAATATTTTGTATCTCTTTTCATTAAAGTAGTCAATTGATGCCCTATTTATGTACTTCAAGTTGAAAACTTCTAAAAGTCACATTTCCTCTTTCCATTGGCCATCTTCTTGTCCTAGTCTTTTCCTACTTTCTGCTCTGAAGAGGACATCTATTATAGAGGACACAAGAATCAAACCTTTTTCCAGGATGTGCTCTGCTCTAGTATAATCTTTTCTCTGGTGTACCTGCCTTATGTATTCTCCTGACAACTCTGATAACACCAGACACCGGAGGGCTATTTATACACCAAAACTAACAAAATTTGCATCTAAAAGCCACTTGGCGAGCACAATCGCCTCATTCTCATAACACCCACAACAGGGGCCGCTCACAAATATTTCCTCAAGTTTGACAGTGCAGTTTTTCAGCGGGCAAGCTAAGGTAGCAAATGGTGGAATAACCTTGCACCCCATCGTGAAGGTTATCACTTTCACGATCAGTGTTGCAGGTGTGATGACAATTTCACGACCAATTACGTTCTCTCTCACTTATCACCACTTGACAATGTCGCCTAAGAAGGATATGATGAATTTTACTCCTATTTGAGCTGAACTTTCCTGCCCTCATCCTTCTTACTATTGACTCAGACAAAAGGAGCTATACATACTGTTTAATGCACTCTTATTATTGAAAACAAGTTAAAAAATTGGTATTACTGGATGTTTCTGAAACAAATAAGAGTTAGAAATAAGCCATCTTGTTGTCCCGATTGCTGGTACTGTACTATATATTCCGAGTGAAGGTGCTGGACAGGGCTGACGGATGAGCAACTCATGGTGAAAAAAGGGATTCTGGAGCCAGTGGAGTCCTCGTGCTCACAGGCTGTCAACCTGCCAGCACTCAGCCGAATCCTCAAGTGATTGCATACAGACTTCAGCACAGTCACACAAGGACCACACAGGCCTTATGATAGTGTACATATAGTGTACTGCAGATGGAATCCATGGCTATTTAATGCTGGTAGAAAGTGCATAGACTGCAGACTGCTGTGTGCGGTTTAAAGCAAGTGTGATTTTATTAATGTACATTATCTTGAAATCTTTATTCATTAATCCCACAATTTGTTGAGTCGAGCAGGACAACTCACACAAATTTATTCCAGTTTGCTTCAAAAATTGTTTTGTTTTGACTAACAGTGCAATCAACTTGCCTCTTTGTCTTCAAACTGTTTTGCCAGATCAAGGGGTCTCAGCGGAGATAACATTAAGTTATGTTCCCACTCCTTTTAAGGGATGACATTTACCCCAAAAATTATATATGGTGGACGTAGCTTTAATCAAAGCAACATACGTATGACAGTGTGATATTTAAGAAAGTGCCACCTTGCACTTGTAACACTTGAAAAATAGGCTTCATTAATGGTTTTCTTAATGTTAAAAAAGGACCAGAGTTTTAATTGGCACTCAGTTGGATTGTGTAGTAGCCATACACACCCTGTGATCTAAGTAAATTAGCTGTGAAATGGGGAGTTCTGCTGATGTCTGCTGATGTGAACTTTGAGGTGGGCTACATCATTTTGTTTCTTTTTTTACATAACCAAATAGAGCATGACAAACCCCTGGATGTAACCAGTAAATCATAAATCATTGTAGTCATTGTTTGTGTGAAAATTACAGGACATTTTTTTACTTTGTCTGCTTGTGTCAGCCTTTTTC
>NC_048423.1:9739473-9751515 GCF_013103735.1 Etheostoma cragini | reverse complement strand
TCAGCTGGGATTCTGTCTATAATGGAGTCCAATGGAAATTTGTGAGTGACCCCAAACTTTTGACCGGTAGTGTAAATTATCTGTATCCAAAACACAGTCCATTCTCTGGGCTCCTGTGCCCCTGAATGTGTTCCCATTTAGGGTGAGCGTTTTTTCCTAACCTTATTGTACAGTATGACAAGTATGTTAGTATGTGTGTTATCCAGCAAAATTGGACATATCACTCTAGCTAATAGATGATGCTTTGTGACCTGAAATTCACATAGTGGAACTCAGTCCAGTGCAGGAGAAATCACCATGGGGCTTTATGTTAGTTTTATAGTTTTCTGTAATAGATTTTCATTTGTAGAACCCAGAGAAAAATCTAGGCCACCCTTGGAAAGGCCACCAATGCCTCAATGAGCAATCAATGGCCCGCATTCTTCTTTTACTAGAAATACTTTATTGGGAAATGCTCTACCCCAGACATTCTTACATGGGACTCTTATTTACAGTATGTTATGCATGTCTTGTATGTTATGTTACTCAATTCAGTGTTCAAGTACATGTTTTATTCTAGTGTTCATCAGAGTAGGGCACAGCGCCACATGCCCACTTTTGTCTGTTTTATTTGGTGGCAGGTAAGACTGAGGTCCTGTTTTGGCATGAACCAACATGGTGTAGTCAGAAAATAGGGGCACCAACATAAGGACACATCCTATAGTGCTGTTGGCTTTTTATGGTAAATAATTGCTTTTGCACAATTTTACTGTTGTGGTCATTCATTCCCTGACACATTTATAATTACTACTAACATTATCACTCTCCAGGGAATGAAAATCTTGGTCCTCTGCCTTTTGAAAATTCCTCATTATATGTTTCAGAGTGGCCCACATGCCATTTCAATTACAATTACTTTTGTCTGCCAATAAAAGTGACTTTAAAACACTCCAATAATTGAATTATACAGTACCCAAGTAAGGCAATGTTTATACTGATTATTGCAGCTTCACCAGGTGATCTTATTTGAATTAAGGTCATAGTGGGAGTAAGCACAACCTAATTCACAGAGGTGTTTACCATGTTTTTTTACAACCTCAAAAGTGCTAATTTTGATTAAGATGTAGCCAGAAAGTTAGTAAACATTTTAATTCATTTTTGTGTAGGCAGTATTTAAGATGGTAAATATTCCAGCCACACTAGCAATTTATTTTTTTTAAAGATTATTTTGGGCTTTTTTATGGCCTTAAATTGACAGCTTGAAGACTGGAATGGGGAGAGAGACGGGGCAACGTGTAGGGAAGGGCTGCGGGTCAGATTTGAATCCAGGGCTACTGCCAAGTACTCAGTCTACAGTAAGTGGGCCGCACACTCTACAGGGTGAGCTAGAGGTCGACCCCACACTGGCCGTTCTAACATGCTGATGTTTAGCATATATTATGTTAACTATGCTTACCATTTTAGAGTACTAACATTTGCTAATTGGTATCAAACAAAAAGTAAAGCCGTAGCTGATGGAAATGTTCTGCAGTTATTTGGTTATAAGCCAACGTTTTAGAATATGTGCAATGTTGACCTGACATTGGCAATAGATGTAAAGTTAAAGGTTCACCAAAGTTATTACAAATTGCATGGCTATCCATCTAATAGTTGTTGAGATTTTTCACTCTCAGCCACAAATGTCAACCACATAGTGATGCTAAAAACAAGGGCAGGCAATCACCAACTTTTACTCTGGGGACCTATATGTCTGATTAATATTACATGGCAATTGATCCAATAGTTGCTAAGCAATTTCAATCTGGACAAAGTAGTGGACTGACCAACATTGCCATTGCTGCTAGCGTGGCTAAAAAGAAGATGCGCCCCAGGCAAATCAATCAATCATAGGTCTATGGAGTACTAAAAGATAAGGGAAACCAAACCGAAAAGAAACAAAGCCACAAAAACAAGACTGCCTGTACCATCTTCCCAAAACAGGGTATCAGAGTAAACAAAGGGTGTTGCTGGGGCAGGAAGGGAGACAGACGAAAGCCCTTAGTGTTTCAAGGCTCTTGGTACAGGACACAAGCATTAAAATAAATACCACAAAGGCCAACAGAGGGACCACAAAGCAATCATTAATTTTTCGAATCACTTGTTTCTTCCAGTGTTTTGTTTCTGCACATGTGCCTCAAAGGTCATCTGTGTACTGGATACATGAAATCAATAGAGTAAGAGTACAAGTACTCTGTTTGCAAATTTGTTTATTATTAGGATAAACCCCTTGAGATGTGTCATCTTGTTTTTGAGGGATCCTCAAAAGAGCCAAGGTTCCTCATGAAAAACAATGAATACTATGGTTGAACCTCTGGTGTCACCATGAGTTGCTGGCAGGGATGCCATGTATGTCACTGTTGTTACACTGCCTTCACAAATCCCGCTTCCAACTCTTCTTTTTCCTTCTGCTTCGGCCAACAGCACATCCCTAGATGAACAGTATGCAAATTATGAAACATAACTATTGATAGAATGCTCAGCAACCAATGCGCTTGACATTCAAAATTTATTTTCACAACTCTGTAAAACAGACGTCATTGATCATCACTGTGCTATGGAAGATAAGATATAATTAAAGCAATTGCATTAGTCTTTTTATCTTGACAATGGTGTTTAATGGAATCTGCTGTCCTTTCCTGGACTAAATGGAAACATCTCTGTCCCTTTCTTCTCTCTGTCTTGCTGTCTTTCATTTACTGAGTCTGCCCACACTTCTATTCCGATGTGGTTGTTTTAATGTGGCTGTTTTCTCACTAGAGAGTGTCTTAATGGCTTTTACTGTCCATTAAAGCACATCAGCAGAGACACATGTTAATAATAAGGAATATCTCAGCTTAATGGCTAGCACCAAAGGTCCAGGGCTGTCAGACTGGGAGTGTCACACGCTGAATGAATTCATAAAGGGGAGCTGCTTTTAGCACTCTTTGCTGATGTTGCTGATGAGTGATATCATTAAGTCAGCTGTACTGTACAGGTGTTCAAGAATTATTATTTTAAATATTTAATGTGAAAGCTCCGGGAACCATCACCTTATTGTGGTGCAGAGGTTTGTGTGTCCCTATGAACCTGAGAGTTGTTTCTGGAGCTGTGTTATCCTGGTAGGGTCTCCCATGGCAAAGTGGTCTCAGGTGAGGGGCCAGACTCTGACTGTTGTTTGTGCATATGCACCAAACAAGAGTTTAGCGTATTCTGCCTTCTTGGAGACCTTGAATGGAGTCCTGTAAGGGAGTAGTAGTCTGCTAGGGGACTTCGTCTGTGCTAGTCATGGCTTGTCTATAACATACACCATGTTTGAACATAGGGATGCTCATCAAGTGTATGTGGGAGCATCCTAGGCTGGTATATGTTAACCCAGAGGACTCCGGAGGCAGTTGCAAGGTACTGACGGGCCCAAAGGGCTGCGTCCTCTGCTGTGACAGAGGCAAAGCAGCAGGTGCGGGATAATTTCGGAGAAGACAAGGAGAAGGACTTTTGGTCTGGACTTCTGGAAAACTGTTCGCCACCTAAGAAGGGGTAAGCAGGGAATCATCCAAGCTGTGTACAGTAAGGATAGGACGTTGTTGACCTCAACTGAGGAGGTAATAGAGCGGTGGAAGGAGCACTTTGAGGAACTCCTAAATCCAGCCAACACGTCCTCTGTGGTGGAGGCAGAGCTGGAGGATGATGGGGTATTGTTGTCAATTTCCCTGGTGGAGGTTGCTGAGGTAGTCAAACAACTCTACAGTGGCAAAGCCCCAGGGATTGACGAGATCTGTCCAAAAATGCTGAAAGCTTCGGGTGTGGAGGGGCTGTCTTGGTTGACACGCCTCTTTAACATTGCGTGGAAGTCTGGGACAGTGCCTAGAGAGTGGCAGACCAGGTTGGTGGTTCCCTTCATCGAAAAGGGGGACCAGAGGATGTGTACCAACTACAGGAGTATCGCACTTCTCAGCCTCCCTTGTAAAGTCTACTCCAAGGTGCTGGTAATGAGGGTTTGGCCTATAGTCGAGCCTCGGATTGAAGAGGCACAATGCGGATTCCATCCCGGTCGTGGGACAACGGATCAGATCTTTACTCTCGCAAGGATCCTGGAGGGAGCCTGGGCGTACGCCCAACCAGTCTACATGTGTTTTGTGGATCTGGAGAAGGCATATGACCGGGTCCCTTGGGAGATTCTGTGGGAGGGGCTGCGGGAGTATCTCCAACCTGGCCTGGGAATGCCTCGGGATTCCCCAGTTGGAGTTGGTTGATGTGGCTGGGGAAAGGGAAGTTTGGGGTTCCCTGCTGGAGCTGCTGCCCCCGCGACCTGATACCGGATAAGTGGATGAAAATGGATGGATGAATGATTCTTCATCAGTTTCTGACTGAACTTGACCCAAAAATGTGTTTTGAAGTTGTGTGTTGAATTGACACCTTTGACATAAGTTACACTGTCATGTTTTCAATTTTGTAACATAACTACTTAAAAACAAGCTTTTTCAGTATTCATAAGTTAAAAAAAAAATTGGCAATAAGAAATTTGTCAACCAGTCCTTTCTCAGCCAAGTCTTGTATAGGTAATTCCCTTGTTCTGCAGTCCTCTTCATTGAAGTGCAATGTTTTTTGTTATTCACTGGCTTCCCACTCTAGAACATGTGGAAATAATGTTTGATGGCCAATTATTTCATAGAATTACCCTTTTAATCTTTGTTTTTGTGTCTGTTGTTGTAGGCCTTGCTTGGCTTCTTTGTAGCTTTGAGTTATTGTAGGTGAAGAAGACAACACATAGATGTTGTTCAGTTCCAGGGCCTAGCTAGCTATGCAGCATCAGCTCATATTGTAATTGAAGATTATATAGTTTTAGTAAAGTGGAGTATGTGTATTGTCAAGAAGAGCAAATGCACACCACATAATTGCTATGCACAATTACAGCATGTTTGTCTAAAATATGTCTTAGTCATGCAAAGCAATGTGCCCTACAGTTTTTGGCAGTAAAACATGTAACTTTAAATGTTAGTGTTTACCTCACACAGGGCTTACAAGAGCCAAAGCAGTATAGTAGATATTGTAATTACAATTTTGCCAGCGAGAGGTGTGAAGTGTGCTCCCTGAAGACAGAAACTGAAATTAAAAGCCTGACCTTTATGGATGTTCCTACTGATCACCAACAAACCCATCTTGTCTTTGTGTTGACCCTTTCATTGTTGTGCACTGCTTCTTTTACCTCTCTCTCTTGAGTCTGCATAAAGACAAGCTCTTTAACTGAGTCTTATTCTTATTATGGGGAGAAGTTCATGCACCTTTTAATTCTTTAGAACCTCTGAGACTTTCCCCTCTAGATAAACTACCTGACACGTTTGGAAGTTGGCCTGGTGGATTAATGCAGTGTTTCCTTGTTCATGTTACAGTGATCTTTTCATAATCATTATCATGGCAACAGTTTTTCAATAACCAAGTGTTGTAGTTACCTAACCATACAGTATCTTAAATGAATAGTTTGTCATTTTGGAATTTATGCATACGCAATAGATCTGTATAATTTTCATAGCATACAAATCAACAACCAGGAGAGAGTTAGCTTAGCTTGGCATAAAGACTGGAAGGTAAGGGAAAACAGCAAGCATCTGTCAGGTAAAGTAAAAACAGGACTCCAACCACCCCACCCTTATCCTCACAAAGTAATAAAGTTGTATCTTGTATTGTATCAAAAAATGTAAGTATGAAAACAATAAGTTATGTTTTAGCAGGAATTTACCGTTTGAAGTGGTTTTGTCATTGTGTGAAACTTTGAGATTTCCCCTGTGGTGGTCTTTTTGTTAAAATAAGCTACTTGTCTCCTGGCTACAGTTTCATATTGAATGGACATATATAAGAGTGAACGTTCTATTGATCTTCTAATTTAACACTTGGCAGTTCAGCAAACAAGCTTATTTCCCAAAATGTCAAACTATTTCTTTATCGACAACAACCATTTTTGCCATACTTAGTCTTTCGTTAACCTTAAGGAAGTAGTTTTTAGTTGCTAATAACAAACCTTTACCATATTAGGGTTTTGTCATTTTACAAACACTTTTTGGAATGCACTGGAACACCATGTTTAACATTCAGGTATGAAGCCCGAAAACAAGATTGCCTAAAGTGGTTGCGGTGGTAGATTTAGCCCTGCCACAGCGAAGATCCAATTTGAAAGCAGAGAAAAGCATCAAACTGTAAATGTGCACTTTATAAACTGACAGTTTATGTGCAAAAATGCCAAAACACAAAATTTCTTTGTTTGGCAAAATTTGACACTTGGCCTGTTCTTTCTAAATACGTACATCATAGCTGCAGTATACTATACCTAGTCTAAATTAACGTAATAGTACAGAGGTAAAGCAAATTTGTTTTAACGCCCATATTTTTTGAACGCACCATAAATGCATGCACATTTCCGTGATTTGGGCCTCGGGCCTTCTCGTAGTTTGGGAAATCCGGAAGGGATGCAGCAGGAGCTTTGTGGGCTAGCAGAAACAAGCTAAACCTTAAGCAGTAATGGATAAAGACAAGCATGGCAAGTTCAGTTTCGAGGCCCTTCCAGACGGTTCTCTGTACAAGACTGACATTAATTGCAAGTACTGTTGATGTGAATTGAATTAAGACTTGAATACGTTAATTCTCAACTGTGCTGGTCAAGCATACAGCTGATGCAGAGAACCCTTCTACAAGTGAACTCTAATAATAAACCTAAAGCAAGCATATTTATCTGCTCCCATGTTGATAAGAGCATCAAAAACTTAAAAAATAAATCTTTTTTAAAGTAAATTTAAAACAGATAATTTGCGAGTTAACTAAGGACAATTATGTGAAGAATGGCCATTAAATATTGTAATTGACAGCCCTAACTGTACCTAAATAAAATTTGACTGTGTCCTTTCTTTTTAGACATAAGCCTACTGGATGTAGCACTTTTAGTTTAGCTGCTGAGAAAGAAATTACTTGCACTCAAACTCTCTCCATTTCTTCACTTATTTCTCTAAAAATTTCCCTCCCACTCCCCTACTCTGTTCTTTTGCTGCTTTCCCTCTGCCTTTTCCTTTTTCATGTTCCCTTTCTCACCCTGTGTCTATCATTTCCGTTTCTCTCCCACTCTCACTCTTGCGTCCCTCTCTTTTCTCTTGTTTCCTTTGAAGTGCTAAACAACGAGATACACTCCCTGTTAAGCTCGTACGGAAATCCAGGCTAAAACTGCATGGCAGAGTGCAGTGAACCAGAACCTTGTCCTCGGGACCACAGGGAGATGGGAAGGGGTGGAGGCAACATCAGGGGTACAGTCAGCATGTGGTGACAGTGACAATGGCTGCACAGAGCTTTAATCCTCCAAGCCGTCACAAGTCGACATCAGCACAGCAAAGTGGATGAATGCTATGACTCATTTGCAGAGAACATGCCTATCAGTGCCTGTCGCTCTAAATGTTGAACCGTGACAACTGTCCATTTCTTGAAAGGATGTATACGAGACTATCGGGCTGTAATTATGGGGACCAGAAGATTTGCATGTCACCGCCCTATTGACTATAATTACTGAGTGCCATTAACGCAACATGTCAGTGTAGAGGAGAAAGATAATCGCTTGTTCTTTCATTGTCTCTGTCTCTCCTCTCCTGTCTTTCTTCCTTGTATACAGCCATGGACACGTCCATGCAGTGATGAATGCTATTCATTACTAAAGGATGGAATGGGAAATGAAGCAAAATGAGTGCTTCAGGAAGCAATCCGTGACTGGAGCATATACATAGTCTGCTGAAGCCTTTGAGACATGTGTTTATCCACTCCCACGTTTCCTTGAAGCTATATCTCACAGTAGCTCACATTTTGATGTACTGTATGCACCTCCCTTAAAAAAATCTGATACGGCCTCTCTCCTCAATTTTCTTTTATATCTGTGTCTGTCTCTTTCTCTTATATTCATACACGCTAATGCCAACACTGCATGATGTTTTTTTTTTATATGGCCCTTGATGAATTTTTTGAGACAATCCGTCTCATAGAGCAAGCTCTGTAATTCACCCTCCATCAAATACCCTTAATGCAAGCAATGCCTTCCTCCTCTTCATGGCATTCTGACTCCATATAGAGATTTGCGATGACAACTTGACATTATCTATTCATTTTCATGAATGAATAATTGTGAGTTCATATATGGGTGTAAAATGTAGAACAATTTCTTTTTCTCTGCCTATAAATACCTGCAGTGGTGTTTGTAAAGCATGTGGGTAGAAGATTGCATCATTCTCAGTGGGACTCTGTAGTTTTAACTAATAGCTGTTTAATTAGTTTGATTGCTCTGGTGAGGTAAACAAGTGTTAAGGTCTTTCCATGCTGATAGAGTTTCCTAAATTCTTAAATTCTCTCTATGTCATTTCAATCCATGAAAAATTGCACTCAAACGTACCTGTAGAGGGTTTGAGAGACGTTGGCCCAATCCGCGAAATTTGTAAGGGCTTAGGGTTGTCCCAATGTCGAATTTCAAAGGGCTTGACGGTTTGAGTACACACTTACCGAGACCTTTCCGTGAGTCTGCATCGATGCAAACTGTTTTAAAAAAGTATATTAATGTTTAACAGAAAGGTCCACCTCCTTAGCATTCCTTTCCATAATGTTGTCAGACACTTCGAATATTAATTTGAGTCTGTCCGTAGAAAAGCAAGCACTTTTATGAATGTAAATACAAGCTAGACAATTATCCTATTAACTTACATTGTAGCTTGTTTCTCTGCTGCCAACTGCAGCGATCTTGTTTAATACTGGGTCAATGTCAAAGGAAAATCTTTTCACAATAGTTTTTATTGAATGCGATACTTAATGAGCTGTTGCAGAAACAAGCCTGAAGCAATAAAGCAAAAGCTGTCAGATAAATGTAGTTCAGTAAACATTACAACATTCCCCTCTGAGGTGTAGTGGAGTACAAGTATGAAGTAGCAGCTGGGGTGATTCTAGGATCAGACCTTTAGGGGGGCTCAGCCCCTAATGAGAACGGATCTAGGTCTAGTGTCCCCGTTTTGAGTTTTACAAAAATAAAAACAAGAAGTGTTTTGGAGGTGTATATGCTTCTGAGCTGAAAATGTCCCCGGAGTTTTTCTGAGAAATCTGGTCTCCCTACTCAAAATGTATAAAACTCTTCAGCTTTGTTCCAGATAATATCAATATCCTGGGTGATATATATTCCTGATATCAGCTTGGCTGGAAAATGGGCATAATCAGTCTGGTTGATTTGTCTCAACCAGACAGATTATGCCCATATTCCAGCCAAGCTGATAATTTAGGTACAGTAGATATCATGCAGGATCAACTACAGTACAGTAGTCTACAAGGCTGCTCTCCATCTTTGCACAAGACAAACTCACATGTTTGTAATACTGTATGCATCACTGAACAGTATAATAGAGACTGACAGGAAATGTGGGAGACTGAAGGGATACTCTCTGTGAATGAGATCATGAGTTACCCTTAAATTCACAAATAAGTGAGAAGATTATTGGTATACAGTTGACTGAGACATGGCATGCCTCTGCATTTGTTAGGTAGATGCTTTGAATCGTCTTACACAGTGTGCATTATGGATCTAACACTTTCCTTCTTTTTTCTGCATAGGTGTGAGTGTGAATTTGACTAAAGGGCGTGATGTGGAATGATCACAGGAACTCCAATCAGGTATTTCTTTCTCAGATTTAAATATGTTGGTCATTTTGGTAATCTGTAAAATATTCAGTTTGTTTTTCTGTTACATGTACTCTATGTGTGTATTAGTAGACTTAAAATGGGACATCCCAGAGGCATACTGGATCAGATTGGATGGTCCATGGAGGTTTTTCATTGCTTTGCTATGTTTTATTGATGTTACTTAGATGATTCACCCTGACATTTGCTGCTGCTCTCTGTCTCAAGCAAATTTCTTGCCATCATAAAATAGCATATACAGGGTCCACTTGGTAAATATTTAAGGTGTCCCCCCGTCAGTGTTGACCAGCATTCGAGGCCCATCTTGTGTTGGCTTTAGAGTAAGTCATTTTACTGTTATTAGAGATTACAAATGGCTACCCTTGCATTTTAAAGCTAGGACAGGAAATCGACTCAAAAACAATCAGCAATCAATTATTGGTAAGGGAGGTTGTGGCTATGTGTTTAGTCTATACCTTAAGGACTCACATTTGCAGGTGTTCTAATTTTCTCCCAGAAAAAATCTTTTCATAGCTGTGCGACACACTCATATTTTTTGCAGATGCGAATGAGGACTCATCTGTTTATGTTAATTGATCTCCCTCTGTGTCTCTGTTTAACTGTCTCAATCACTTTCTTTGACTTTTATTTTTACCACACACAAAAATACGATGCAAACACATTTGCAATCTATGTACTGAGTGACAGCTACAGAGCTTGTGTGTGTGAAGGTGAAGAACAAGGAAGAGGGAGAAAAGAAAAGAGAGTTGGGATAAATAGCGAGGCAGTGGTGCAGGAAGTAGAGCATGTACCACAGCATAGGGGATATACACTGAGAAGGTGGTTGGAGCGTGATGGGAGATGATGGGGTTCAGATGGTTATAGATAGCATGTTCAGTCAAGCGCAGACATCAGGCTCACATGGTATTAAGAAGGGTTTCAGGATCAGAGATTAGACGTACAAGTCTACCTTATATGTGGAACAAGCCAAATCCCAGTGTTTGCATTACTGGCATTGGCTCAATGGTCTTAATTGAATGACTATTGTATGCCTGCACTGTATTGTAGAGGAGTTAATGAAGGTTTGTTTTGGGGTTATAATCAAACCAGAGACTCATCTCATTAATCAAATTTGTCAGTGTTGTTTTTTCAAGACAGCCCCTGCGTCTTCATGGGGTTTTCTTTCAGAAAAGAGTAGAAGAGTGAGAGAAAAGCAGCCCTTTGAGGCAATCCAATTCAGGGCTCTTCTACAGCTTTACTGTAACTCTAATACTGTATGATCTCCCTCATCACTTGAGCCACAAATCTATCTCCCTGAAAAAATAATATTCAGTTTCCTCTGTCTTGCATTCTTTAATAGGATGTTACAATCTGCTGAATTTTATAACTGTTTTCACACTAATCTCCAATTTTATTTGGATGTTAACACTAGGCAGAACACAAACTGCAGTTGAGAATGTCCTGTCTGGAAACTTGGCCTTTTTTCTTGTGTGTTTGTGTGTTACGGCATCCTGTTAGATGTTCTGTATTGACCTGCGGTGCACCTGGAAGTGGATTTTAAACGGTTCAGGAAACCTACAACACAAGTGTTGTGTGGGTGCAGAGTACACAGCAGGATGGAATTGCTAGAAAAATACCAGTTTTTGCAGTTTTGCAGGATCGCCTAGACATTCATGTGTATTCTGAAAATATCTGTGCTTATATAAATTCATTTTTGTTCTGTATCTCTATATGTCACTGTGAAGCTATGGCGACATGTGGAAGGGAATTGAGAATCAATGAATGTTGAAAGTAGCCAGTAACACCTGGTACTGTACATAGAAAAAAGTTTCATTTTTATAAAAGAGTTGTCTTATCCATCTGTTTGGTGTAAACAGGTGTCTTTATTGAGCTCGATACTCTGCTGTTAGAATGTGTTCAGTGTGCAAATTATTATTATTTTGAGTCCTCATGACAGACAGAGGTCGTCAGTAACAACAAAAGCTGTCAGACAGGGTTGGAATGACAGGAAAATGGAAGTGATTAAATGTGCCTGTAAACAAAAATTTGCTCAAACTCACCATTCTCTCATGGCCTTGCCAATATGGATTTCCTCAATGCTTACTTTTTATTTAGCAAAGAAGCATAATAAGCACATAATCATCATTGCCAAAGGTTGACCCATTGCTGAGGAAATGCAACACAAGCAAGAGTACAATTTAGCCTTGGTGTCTATTGTTCATGTGGAACATTTTGTATGTATATAAAAGAGTATGATCCACACGCTAGCTGATTGTTGTTACCATTATCACAGCTATATTTGTGTGTGTGTGTGTGTGTGTGTGTGTGTGTGTGTGTGTGTGTGTGTGTGTGTGTGTGTGTGTGTGTGTG
>NC_048423.1:9415414-9422719 GCF_013103735.1 Etheostoma cragini | reverse complement strand
TATAACCTGTTCAACTGTGCTTTGATTTCGGAGGTGGTCTGAACAATTATATTTACATTGTTGACGTACTGTCTGCTGGTTATGCAGCAAACGTGTAAAAGATATACACAAAATAATACATAATAATAATACATAATAGCGGTAAAGCAAAAAATTTCTTGTTTGGAGCAAAAGGGGGGCGGATGACGTCATCGGCCAAAATTATAATTTTTAATATCTCAAAGACGAAAGCTGCACAAACGAAAATTTCAACGGCACAAACCTGCACAAACGGAGCACTAACGAACTAGCCCACTTTGGTTTGTTTTGGAGCGATATGGGGGGATGGTGACGTCATCGGCCAAAATTATAACTTTTAATATCTCGAAAACGAAAGCTGCACAAACGAAAATTTCAACGGCACAAACCTGCACAAACGGAGCACTACCTCCACAGGTAATGGAGCCTTTAGACATTGTTGTGTTTTTTTAGGAATAAACAATGGACAAACAGAGTCTTTAAACGCTTCAAATGTAAAGTTATTCTTTACATATAAAAGTGTCTGACAACTGACAATGAACATTTGCCCTATAGGGTTACATTGCAAAGAGTACATAAAACACAAAACATAACACTGTCTTCCTATACCACAACGTCAGAGTGTAAGATATTTAAAGCATCATAACCACTTTTGTGATTTTGTTCAAGTGGAGCCAATGTTATTGTAAAAAAAATGAAACACTTATAGAAGATAGCTGCATCATGTTACACAAGATATCTTGATAATCTGACACTTCTGTTTTAGTTTCCATTCTAAACGTTTTCCAATTTTCTTTTGAAGATGTTAATCAATTGCTGTTTTGTAAGAAGAACGTGTTTAGTTTACACTTCAGGACATGCTGTGAAGAAAATGGGGTCAACAAACTGAAGTGGACTCTGCTCTGTCCTATTTGTGACACTGTCACACAGATGTTTTGGGTTTGGAAAATTGTTGGGGACAGCTGCTTTTTGAGAGTCTCTCTGGGTGCAGCATGCTGACTTTTCTTTGGAAATTCACTTTCTCTAATGTCCTCATCCTCTCCTGCTGTCATAATTATGTGGACAATTCGGATAAACCAGCGATCGCTAAATATTTCAACACCAAAGGGAGGTACGAGGAAGTAAACCCGTATCTAATAGAGGACATACTTGCAGTAAACAGATCTATTTTACAGCCTCCATCTGCAAATTGTCAAGAAATTCATCTGACAGCAATAATAAGACACGGCACAAGGTACCCAACAATCAAAAACGTCAAAGAGATGCAGCAGCTCTACCACGTTGTCCTACACAATGCCTCAGGCCAGGAGCGCTGGCTGCGTGACATCCAGACTCAGTGGACAATGTGGTACACTGAGGACATGGACGGCCGACTAGTCCAGAAAGGCGTGAACGATCTCAAGCATCTGGCCGTCAGGCTGTCAAAGCTGTTCCCCTCTCTGATTTCAGAGGAGAAGCTCAGAGGTGGATTCATCAAATTCATAACCAGCTCCAAGCACAGGTGTGTCAACAGCACACTGTCCTTCAAGGCCGGACTGACAGAGCTGTGGAGTATTACAGGTATGACCACGGTGATCAGAACAAATATATTATGATGAACCTCCTATAATCAAGGTCATTTTTTTCTGCCCAGATATGGAGTTTGACCATGTAGTGAATGACGCGCTCATGAGGTTTTTTGACCAGTGCACCAGGTTTGTGCAGGAAGTTGAAAACAACCCCTCAGCTCTGTCAGAGGTGGACAAGTTCAAGCAAGGACCAGAGATGAGGAGGGTCAGAGAGAAGATCGCAGACCGCCTTAGAGTCCCCTACAATACCATCACACAAGGTTCAACACAACACAACATCAACACTCTTGAGTTTGTTGTGTACATTCTGTCACAGTACAATCGTAGCTCTAAATCATCTATGCTCTCAGTTTAACCATTCAGTTTTTTTTTTTTTTTAATGACTGATCCAGACTGCATAGTGTACTGTACGTGTCCTAGGTCTATTACAGGTTTATGAAAAGAGTAATTATTGATTCTTGATTAAGTTTGCCTTTAATCCAAGTCTTTTACATTTACAGAATTAAGCATGTGTCACAACCTGAAACAGACGATAGACCCAGTTCATACTAATTACTGTCTCAGCGATGTATCATCAAATTAAAAACCCAAACTGTAAAGTAGTCAGAGTTGGAGCGTGTGCAGAACATAGCAGGGATCATGATTCACACTCGGTGGAGCAGTTTACTACTTTGGAAGTGCTGAGGCCTTGGATTACTGTAGTATCATAGGCTTTGAAAAGGTGCAGTAATGAAGTGCTTATATAGGGATTTAGTTTTAAGAGTAAGACACACAACTTTTTGAGCAACTGTAGTTTTTTGTGTGAAGTGTAGTCACTTTTCTGTCATCTCAGCTTTTTAAAGGGCTGCATTTCCTGCATACCTTCACAACTGAACATGTTATACCAACCTCTCATCGCAGATATGACTGAGGCTGCATTTTACCTGTGTGCTTATGAATTTGCAATCAAGGCAGTGAACTCCCCTTGGTGTCAACTCTTCGATGAGGATGATGCAAAGGTAGGAGCAGGTTAACTGTATGGAAATGTCATGTGGCAGCAAGTTTGTTTGTTTTAGGTTAAATTATTTATGGCTTTGTTCTATTTATCCCAATAAGTCATAACAGCATGACAGTTAATTAATGTATTATTCACACCAGGGCTTTTTCTACAGAAACATATCAAAATGTGTGTTCCACACAGCCAAATACCAAAAATGTCTATATTCTGCAACTTTGGCAGCCAGTTTCTGTACTATTTCTCACCGTCGTAAGTTCATTTATTCATAGAGCTCTTCATCACCAAGTGTAGAACAGGATGTTTTCCCGCATAAGCAAATACTGTTTAAATTTATCACCAGCAAGTCTCCTAGGATTTAACAGAGGGAAAAAGAAACAGTGGCAGGAGGTGAAAAAAAGCAGCACTTCTATTGTACACAGGGGTAGTGTAAGGGTTATGCTTAGTTTTGGAGTCACAACAAAAGCACCTCAGCAGACTGGGACTTTGGGCCAACCAGAAAGGCACTTAGTTCGACCAGGCGCACAGAAACTATATTAAATCTAAACTCTTGAATCCAACAGAAAAAGGACAAAGAAAAGCAACATTCCTATTTAATCTAGGTCAGAGGAACACAGCACCCTTGACAACAATAGAAAAATCATTCAAATATGCCATTGCTTGTTTCTATGGAGTATACAATCAAAAATATGGGGGTTTGAGAACTTTGGGGGTGGCAGTAGCACAGTCTGTAGGGGGTTGGGTTAGGAACCAGATGGTTGCTGATTCAAGTCTCCATACAGACCAAAAGTATGGTGGTGGGCTGGTAGCTGGAGAGGTGCCACTTCACCTCCTGGGCACTGCCAAGGTGCTCTTGAGCAAGGCACCGAACCCCCAACTGCTCGGGGTGGCTTTCCATGGGCAGCACCCTCCCTCTGACATCTCTCCATTTGGTGCATTTAGTTACTGAGCGTGTGTGTGTAAATTAGGCCTTTGAGCAATAACAACATGGTGTAAATTGTAATTTCCCCTTGTGGGATTAATAAAGTACATATAATTGCATTATTATTATTAAAAAGACAGATCATGAAGCATTGCCTTCTTTGTTTTGCTACACCATTCAGTCAAGATTCAAAAGATTCAAAAGGGAAAGTCACAGTGTCGCAGAAGGAAGGGAAAGTGCAAAAAAATATAAAACCCAATGGCATTAGGTATTCAAGAAAGTGTTTTATGTCTTGTGTTACAAGATGACCTAACACAGCTTGAAATCTTACAGAATGCAAAATTACTATCTTGAGAAACTCTTCTTCTGAAAGTCTTTGTGTAAAGGCCACCGACATACATGTTACATTTGAAATATCTGCATCAACAGATTATGGAGTATGCAAGTGACCTGACGGAATTTTGGAAGAGAGGCTATGGGTATGATATCAACAGCAAGTCCAGCTGTAATCTCTTCCATGACGTGTTTAACAGGCTGAACAAAGCAGCCAGCGAGAACAAGTAAGTGAGCTTTAATTTGTGTGTAGTCCAAATATGTAGGTTATACATGCCGAAGACTTAAAGTACACAAAGACCGGTCTGTGTCCTATCTCTTAGTTGCACGTATGAAGGTTTAAAATGTGTCCATAGACACATATAGTTAGAGATTAGAACTGCGGTGTAAACACTTGTCTAACAACAATGACGTTACTTGGTAATTGCATATTTTCTTTTGTAGCAGGTTTTTGTCTTCTCTTGTGTTTTAATTACTCTTAACACTTCACTTTTGAAATACCACTAATTCACAGCAGAAACTATGTTAAATTCTGAACCCCCATTTGTCGTTTGTGTTAGGTCAGGCCAGCAGGTGACTGAAGCCGTGACAGTCCAGGTCGGCCATGCTGACACCCTCCTGCCACTCCTCACCCTCCTGGGCTTCTTCAAGGACAGTAATGCCTTGACTTCCACCAACTACGACACACAGACCCAACGCTCCTTCCGCACCAGCCACATGTTACCCTACGCAGCTAACTTGGTCCTGGTGCTGTACGACTGTGGGGGAGGTGACCTGAGGCTGCAGCCACTGCTCAACGAGAAGCCTGTGACTTTCCCCGGTTTGACTGACCAACAGGCCTCCATGCCGCTCTATCAAGACGTCAAAGATCACTACAGGGAGCTGCTCCAAGGCTGTGACTTTAAGACTGAGTGTCAGCTGTTCAAGAGTCCTACTTAAGTTTAGGACAACAGGGGAGATTCTGGAAAAGAGGGCATTACAGTGGCTTTATTCTCTTGTATTTGTGCACCTACCATAAATGTGTTATTGGTTGAATGAGCATTTTGATAGATGCTCTGCTTTGGAAATTTTAAATATGGATTTCTTACACTTAAACATTTTCAAGAGGTACTAACATGTTTTTGGAAACACAGCTTCAAATATCTTGGACTCATCATAGACCATCAACTCAGTTTTGATCAACACCTCACTGACATCCATAAACAATCCTAGCATAAAATCAGTGTCATACATACACACAGAGCACTGCCTTTTGCCCCTCGCCTGATCCAGCCCATCCTGCTGTAGCGTTCCCTGCTTCTTTACCATGTTAACCATCTTCAGCAAAAACTAAGTTAACAGCATCACACACACTGTCTCTGACAACATCTGCCTGCCAACTCCCAATCTCTCAGATATGAACTTCACTTAGCACTTATGACACTGATCAGCCCCACAATTAATAGATTACTTCTATTCCATCTGGCCAGAGATACATGACCCTTAGATAGAGAAGAGCTTGTTTCAACAGGAGGTTTGTCGTCCCCCCCCCCCCCCCCCCCCCCTCAATAGAAGCCCTGAACAATCGGCCTCACAGGCACTGTTGAATGCTGGGATGATGAATGCATTCATTGATATTTTGTGTACTGACTATACATAGGATTTGTGGCTGTGTACGTATATCTATATGTTGCTATGTTGATATCTGTATGTTGCTGTGTGTTGCTATTTGTACAGTACAGCTGTGAACCAAATATCCTTCTGGGACAATAAATCTAAATCTGAATGTTATCAATAATGTTATTATTGGGGTTTTTTTGTCTCGGGTGTGGCTTTCAATTTTTTTGAGGTAGGCCTACTTGTAATTTACTTTAACATTTCCATTTTCTGAAACTTTATACTTCTACAACACTACAATTCAGCGGAAAGTATTGTACGTTTTACTCCACTACATGTATTTCATAATTTACATTGCAGATAAGGATTAGTAATAAAAAAATCTAATAAATAAATAAATGTATTCTAATGGATAAAGATACTCTGTGAAATTCAGAAGCCACCCAGCAGTAGGCTATATAGACCTACAGTAGGCTAGTAAAGAACTTTACCAGTTGCAACATTAGAATAGGCTAATTTAGCCTATTGTATTAACAATATTAATTTATAATGACATAATAATAATTCAATTCAATAATATAATGTTGTTCTTAAATGGGGCATGCAGGGTGCTGTGTAATGAGTAGCCAAGTTTTGAGTACCCTACATTTTTCTACAACTTTTTTCTGCAAGATTTTTCCTTGTGCCAATAATATTTCTACCTTTCTACACTGTGGTATTGGCTGTGTTCTCTCATCTGAGAACTTCAACTTCCACCACCACTGAGTAAAGTACAAGCAGACAGTCGTGATTACAAGTGGCCAATGTCCATTATAGCCCATTATGTAAGCTCAGTGAACTCTGTGTAACGGGTTGATTGGACAGTCCCACATCCAACGTCACTCAGTTTTGAGGGTAAGGATGCACACGGCCATTCAAACAAGCTGTTATAGGCTACATCATGCCGATCGTGTTTTGGAAAGCCGTTGTTCAGTTCACTATTTTAACTGGTGTTTGCTGCTGTTTTCGTAACGATGTGAGTCATGGGGGGAATCCTAACATTCCAGCAATCGCCAAATACTTCAGCACGAAAGGGAGGTATGAGGAAGTAAACCCGTATCTCATAGAGGACATACTTGCTGTAAACAGATCTATGTTACAGCCTCCATCTGCACAATGTCGCGAAATCCATGCGACCGCCATAATAAGACACGGCACGAGGTACCCGACGAGCAAAAATGTCAACAAGATGAAGAAGCTGTACGAGCTGGTCAAGAACAGAGCATCGGGCAAAGAGAGCTGGCTGCGTGACATCCAGACTCAGTGGACGATGTGGTACACTGAGGACATGGACGGCCGACTAGTCCAGAAAGGCGTCAACGATCACAAGCATCTGGCCGTCAGGCTGTCAAAGCTGTTCCCCTCTCTGATTTCAGAGGAGAAGCTCAGAGGTGGATTCATCAAATTCATAACCAGCTCCAAGCACAGGTGTGTCAACAGCACACTGTCCTTCAAGGCAGGACTGACAGAGCTGTGGGCTATTACAGGTATGACCATCAGAACAAATACATTACAGTCTTCTCTAGCGATTTGTGACATTTACTAAAACAAACTTAAAATTTTCAAAACTTAAGCAGGCCTAGTCTACAATCATTGCATCACGTGGTACCTTCAGCACATTAGGCTACACTATGTCAGGGATCGTCTACAGGGGTCAGGGTTAAGGGGGCCACAGAGTCAGAGTCCACATTATTGTTAATTTTTTAAAGGTTTTATGAAATTAAAAAGTCTGAACATGGCTCCAACCTATTTTTTAGCATACATATACACTCACCGGCCACTTTATTAGGTACACCTGTCCAACTGCTCGTTAACACTTAATTTCTAAGCAGCCA